>NC_091455.1:671729-763048 GCF_027789765.1 Dendropsophus ebraccatus
TACTACTACTACTACACCCCTCATCTCTACCTGTACTACTACACCCCTCATCTATACCTGTACTACTACTACACCCCTCATCTATACCTGTACTACTACTGCACCCCTCATCTGTTACTGTACTACTACTACACTCATCTCTACCTGTACTACTACTACTACTACTACTACTACTACACCCCTCATCTTTACCTGTACTACTACTACTACTACTACTACTACTATACCCCTCATCTCTACCTGTACTACTACACCCCTCATCTATACCTGTACTACTACTACACTCATCTCTACCTATACTATTACACCCCTCATCTCTACCTGTACTACTACTACTACACCCCTCATCTATACCTGTACTACTACACCCCTCATCTATACCTGTACTACTACTACACCCCTCATCTATACCTGTACTACTACTACACCCCTCATCTATACCTGTACTACTACTACACCCCTCATCTCTACCTGTACTACTACTACACCCCTCATCTATACCTGTACTACTACTACTACACCCCTCATCTCTACCTGTACTACTACTACACCCCTCATCTATACCTGTACTACTACTACTACACCCCTCATCTATACCTGTACTACTACTACACCCCTCATCTATACCTGTACTACTACTACTACACCCCTCATCTATACCTGTACTACTACTAATACACCCCTCATCTATACCTGTACTACTACTACTACACCCCTCATCTCTACCTGTACTACTACTACACCCCTCATCTCTACCTGTACTACTATACCCCTCATCTATACCTGTACTACTACTACATCCCTCATCTATACCTGTACTACTACTACACTCATCTCTACCTATACTATTACACCCCTCATCTATACCTGTACTACTACTACTACACCTCTCATCTATACCTGTACTACTACTACTACTACACCCCCATCTATACCTGTACTACTACTACACCCCTCATCTCTACCTGTACTACTACACCCCTCATCTATACCTGTACTACTACTACACCCCTCATCTATACCTGTACTACTACTACACCCCTCATCTATACCTGTACTACTACTACACCCCTCATCTATACCTGTACTACTATACCCCTCATCTATACCTGTACTACTACTGCACCCCTCATCTATACCTGTACTACTACTACACTCCTCATCTCTACCTGTACTACTACTACACCCCTCATCTATACCTGTACTACTACTACTACACCCCTCATCTATACCTGTACTACTACTACACCCCTCATCTATACCTGTACTACTACTACTACACCCCTCATCTATACCTGTACTACTACTACTACACCCCTCATCTATACCTGTACTACTACTACTACACCCCTCATCTCTACCTGTACTACTACTACACCCCTCATCTCTACCTGTACTACTATACCCCTCATCTATACCTGTACTACTACTACATCCCTCATCTATACCTGTACTACTACTACACTCATCTCTACCTATACTATTACACCCCTCATCTATACCTGTACTACTACTACTACACCTCTCATCTATACCTGTACTACTTCTACTACTACACCCCTCATCTATACCTGTACTACTACTACACCCATCTCTACCTGTACTGCTACTACACCCCTCATCTATACCTGTACTACTACACCCCTCATATATACCTGTACTACTACTACTACACCCCTCATCTATACCTGTACTACTACTACACCCCTCATCTATACCTGTACTACTACTACACCCCTCATCTATACCTGTACTACTATACCCCTCATCTATACCTGTACTACTACTGCACCCCTCATCTATACCTGTACTACTACTACACTCCTCATCTCTACCTGTACTACTACTACACCTCTCATCTATACCTGTACTACTACTACTACACCCCTCATCTATACCTGTACTACTATACCCCTCATCTCTACCTGTACTACTACACCCCTCATCTCTACCTGTACTACTACTACTACACTCCTCATCTATACCTGTACTACTACTACACCCCTCATCTCTACCTGTACTACTACTACTACTATACCCTTATCCACTATTCCTCCACTACTACACTCATCTATACCTGTACTACTACTACTACTATACCCTTATCCACTATGCCTCCACTACTACACTCTACCTAGATGGAGGCACAAAGAAGTTCTCCTATACTATATGGGGCACACAGTGGCACATATATGGCAAAACTACTTCTAAGGGGCACAGGGGGAGCTTGTCTACTACATGGGGGCACAGAGGGGGCTTGTCTACTACATGGGGGCACAGAGAGGGCTTGTCTACTACATGGGGGCACAGAGGGGGCTTGTATACTACATGGGGGCACAGAGGGGGCTTGTCTACTACATGGGGGCACAGAGGGGGCTTGTCTACTACATGGGGGCACAGAGGGGGCTTGTCTACTACATGGGGGCACAGAGGGGGCTTGTCTACTACATGGGGGCACAGAGGGGGCTTGTATACTACATGGGGGCACAGAGAGGGCTTGTATACTACATGAGGGCACAGAGGGGGCTTGTCTACTACATGGGGGCACAGGGGGGCTTGTCTACTACATGGGGGCACAGAGGGGGCCTATCTACTACATGGGGGCACAGAGGGGGCTTGTCTACTACATGGGGGCACAGAGAGGGCTTGTCTACTACATGGGGGCACAGAGGGGGCTTGTCTACTACATGGGGGCACAGAGGGGGCTTGTATACTACATGAGGGCACAGAGGGGGCTTGTCTACTACATGGTGGCACAGAGGGGGCTTGTCTACTACATGGGGGCACAGAGGGGGCTTGTATACTACCAGGAAGGGGGGGCACAGGGGGAGCTTGTCTACTACATGGGGGCACAGAGGGGGCTTGTATACTACCAGGAAGGGGGGGCACAGGGGGAGCTTGTCTACTACATGGGGGCACAGAGGGGGCTTGTCTACTACATGGGGGCACAGAGGGGGCTTGTATACTACATGGTGGCACAGAGGGGGCTTGTATACTACATGGTGGCACAGAGGGGGCTTGTATACTACATGAGGGCACAGAGGGGGCTTGTCTACTACATGGGGGCACAGGGGGGCTTGTCTACTACATGGGGGCACAGAAGGGGCCTATCTATTACATGGGGGCACAGAGGGGGCCTATCTACTACATGGTGGCACAGAGGGGGCTTGTCTACTACATGGGGGCACAGAGGGGGCTTGTCTACTACATGGGGGCACAGAGGGGGCTTGTCTACTACATGGGGGCACAGAGAGGGCTTGTCTACTACATGGGGGCACAGAGGGGGCTTGTCTACTACATGGGGGCACAGAGGGGCTTGTCTACTACATGGTGGCACAGAGGGGGCTTGTCTACTACAAGGGGGCACAGAGGGGGCTTGTCTACTACATGGTGGCACAGAGGGGGCTTGTCTACTACATGGGGGCACAGAGAGGGCTTGTCTACTACATGGGGGCACAGAGAGGGCTTGTATACTACATGGGGGCACAGAGGGGGCTTGTCTACTACATGGGGGCACAGAGGGGGCTTGTATACTACATGGGGGCACAGAGGGGGCTTGTATACTACATGGGGGCACAGAGGGGGCTTGTCTACTACATGGGGGCACAGGGGGAGCTTGTCTACTACATGGGGGCACAGAGGGGGCTTGTCTACTACATGGGGGCACAGAGGGGGCTTGTCTACTACATGGGGGCACAGAGAGGGCTTGTCTACTACATGGGGGCACAGAGAGGGCTTGTATACTACATGGGGGCACAGAGGGGGCTTGTATACTACATGGGGGCACAGAGGGGGCGTGTCTACTACATGGGGGCACAGAGAGGGCTTGTCTACTACATGGGGGCACAGAGGGGGCTTATTTACTGAAGAAAAAGTTGGCAACCCAGCACGTGGCAAAGAAGTTGGTTCTTTATTCAGTCTTAAGCAATATAAAGAGCAGAACCCCGACGTGCAGTGACCCCACAGATGAGAGGCGTTTCGGGCGCATGCGCACTCTTGCTCACCTACTCTTTCCTTGTGCCCTCCTCCCTTAAATAATCACCCAACAGGTTTACCTACAAATGAGGAAAGAAATACAATTAAAAGAACTAATTTCACATGCTGTGATTGCATAGACAATGGCAAGGATTGTTCAGATTGTAGTCAAAAATTCTATATTCATTTGTACAACACACTAATACATATATGCGAACCAAGAATCATCCAAATTGAAGATATTTTGTTAATTAGTGTTAACTTAAACTCATATATGGACTAGTGGTTCCTATTCTTAATTCTTGTTTGTTTCGGCACAACGCATCTCTAAAATAGACAATGACCAGGACTTTGTATATTATAAAATAAAAAGTAAGCTAGTGCGTGTGACTATACGCATACGATCTGATAGATAGTGTATTGCATGTCTAAAACACACTGGCATCTTGCGTGGTTATAAAACTGTGTGAACGATGTTCTAGCCATATTTAGAGTAAAAAACACTTAATAAATGACTTATATAATACCATGAGATCAAGTGTATAAGCTAAGTGTGTTGTGATGCTACATATATATATATTGTACTACAAAGTATGTAAATCAAAGAACAATTTGTGTGACTGATTAATAGTGGTACATTAATTCACGGCGTATGTTCATGCCTTCCGGTGCCCGGGTGCCTAGCATGAATTGCCGCCAGTATGCCTCCCGGTTTTTCAGTATCGCCGCCCCTAGCCTTTGGGGTAATTTTTTCAATGCCATAGACGGAAAAACCGTCACATTTACCATTATGGCATTGTAAAAAGTGTGCCGAGGCGGCTGATTTATTTCGGAATGGGTTACCAGTAATGTCATTGAGATGCTCTAATCTGCCAATTTTCATTTTTCTCGTGGTACATCCCACATATTTAATGTTGCACTGTGAGCACTCAATGACCTAAACAATGTGTGTGGAATTACAATCCATTCTTTGTTTGATGGGGAATTGTTTGTTGTTAAAATGATCATAGAAGGTGGAACATGGTTTTACATAAGTGCCTGTTCGGCAAGGATATCCACCACATTTAAAAAAGCCATGTCGCTGTAACCTGTAAGTAGGGCTTTATCAGTGACAATAAGACGTGGAGAGAGTAAATCTCCCAAGGTTTGGGCTTTTTTAGGAACAATAGCACACCCCTGTGCCAGTATTTCTGCCAATTTTGAATCCTCAGAATGTGAATATGTTTTTTATGATGTATTTGATCTGGTTAAATAATGGAGTATATACCATAGATAATACAGGCTTAGAAATGGTCTTTTTTTGGAGAGGGTGTGTGCTGTTTTGGTTTGATGAGAGTATCACAATTTTCTTAGATACAATTGGGGAGATTTATCATCATTTTAGACCATTTTTTTGGAGTGAAAATGTCGCAAAATTTTGCGAATCCGCATAGCTGCGCAAAATTTTGCAACATGTCACTGACTTAGACTGATCATGCCTACTGCAGCTTACGCTGAAAGTAGGCATGATTTATCATCTGCGACTATCTAAAATAGTCGCACATGTGTGGCAAACTCACTCCACACTAGAGGTGGTCTATTTCACCACCTATACTGTGGAGCGGGTGCAGTGCAGCGGTCCACGGAGTGTAAAGGGTTAAGTAGTGATGCAGCAGCATCACTACTAACCCCCTCTGGCTGTACAGTGAGGAGGGGTTCTCAGCGCACCCCTTCTTGCAGTACAGGAGCAGGGAATCCCCTTAATTAAGCCGGGATTCCCTGCCTACAGGGTTTCCCACCCAAAAGCAGAAAGCGGTCTGCTTCTGGGCGGGAAATTTAAAATCCCCACAGAGAAGCTACAATCTGGTCCCCAAGGACCATGGGGGGGGGGGGGGGGGTGTTACCGACTGCTGCTTCTTCCTCCTTCATTGTTGATAGCTGTCCCAATAAGCCCCGCCCCCGCGACGGTAAGCCCCGCCCCTGCATCGGACGCGCCCGTATAGGGGGCAGGGCTTACCAGGACATCCCGGGACAACTATCAACAATGGAACTTAACCCCCTTCCTTGCTGGTGCAGTGCCACAACAGTCTGGTCCCCAGGGGGTTAAGTCCCTGGGCGCCAGACTGTAATTCCCATGCTGAAGGTCACCCAGCTTTCCCAGGATCCTGAAAGGGTTAACCTTACAGGATGCAGGGAAAGCTGGGTGACCTCCAGCATGGGAGTTACAGTCTGGCTCCCAGGGACTTAACCCCTTACTTGTTGTTTGTCTTTGCTTGTGTTTTTTTTTTTCTTTTTCAGATAGCGGCATGCATAGGATTACGTCGGATTCGTTTGGACTACGTCGATGACCGGCGGACTTTTCAATAAAATGGTCAACGAGGGGTGTGGGGGTGTTTTTATTTGAATAAAAAAAAAATTCTAGGTGTGTTGTTTTCTTTCATTACTTTATAGACTTAGTAGTGGAAGCCGTCTAATAGACGGAATCCATTACTAAGTTGGGGCCTAGTGTTAGCCGGTATAAAATGGCTAACACTAACCCCCTATTATTACCCCAGTACCCAATGCCACCAGGGGTACTGGGAAGAGCCGGGTGCCAGTGGTCTCCTGGACCGGGCGGCAGCAGGCTGGTAAGATTTAGGCTGGGGAGGGCCTAAACCAATGGCTCTTCCCACCCTGGTGTTACCAGGCTGCTGTCGTTTGGTTTTTAACCCGGCTGGTTATGGAAATAGGGGGGACCCTATACTTTTTTTTAAATAAATAATTAAAAAAACGCATAGGGTCCCCCCTATTTTCATAACCAGCCTGGTAACACCAGGGTGGGAAGAGCCATTGGTTTAGGCCCTCCCCAGCCTAAATCTTACCAGCCTGCTGCCGCCCCAGGCCAGGATCGCCAATTTTGACGCTCCGGGACCACTGGCACCCGGCTCTTCCCAGTACCCCTGGTGGCATTGGGTACTGGGGTAATAATGGGGGGTTAGTGTTAGCCATTTTATACCGGCTAACACTAGGCCCCGACTTAGTAATGGATTCCGTCTATCAGACAGCTTCCACTACTAAGTCTGAAAAGTAATGAAAGAAAACACAACACACCTAGAATTTTTTTATAATTCAAATAAAAACACCCCCACACCCCTCGTTAACCATTTTATTGAACAGTAAAGTCCGCCGGTCATCGACGTAGTCCGAACGAATCCCACGTAATCCTCTACATGCCGGGATCTGGAAAAGAAAGGGAGGAGAAAATGCTCATTACCCAGGAGGAGAACCAGGGCAATGAGACGATTTAGAGACAATTCTGAGCCAAACAGAAAATAGACGCGGCTTATCCCTGATAGTAAATTGCACTGTAAATAGACCAGTCTATTCATGCCAAAGCAGAAATAGACCACATCCAGAAAAATCCCCTGTTGATAAATCTAAAATGATGACTGGCATAACCTCTTATTCTTACTCTATGCTCCAACATTGTGGATTCTCTTAGGAAAACTTTATTGTCTGTGCAATTCCTTTTCAGCCGGGTTACCTCGCCGACTGGAATGGCACGGATGTGTGTGCTGGGTGATTACTGTCTGCCCGTAATAAAGTGTTACCTGAGATCGGTTTGCGATATGTACAAAATTGTATTTTGCAAGAAGGTGTACCTTGCAATTGTAAATCTAGGAATTCTATTTTTTCCCTTTGCAGATTATAAGTGAATTTCAAGTTATAATCGTTGGAACTTAAATAATCCAAAAACAATGGTACGGGAGAAACATCTCCGTTCCAAAGGATGATGACATCATTGATGAATCCCGTACCATTGCAAGTGTGTGCAAAATGGATTGGAGTCAGAAAAAAATAAATTGTTCTTCCCAGAATGACATTGTTAGATTTGCCAATGAGGGGGAGTGTCTAGCTCCCATAGAAACTCCACTTTTCTGCAAAAAAAACTTTAGATTGAACATAAAAAAATTATGACTAAGCAAAAAAGAGGTGATTTCCAAAATGAACTCAAATCTTTAGTGTAGTTGCCATATTTTTCCACATGGAATTGGAGTGCCTGTAATGCTACTTGCCATGGAATACTGGTATAAAGCGAATGGTCAAACGAGTCCCAGGGTACCTGCAGGACTCTAGAGATGTCTTAACCACTCTCAGTGACGTCACGTCGCTTTATACCAGTATTCCGTGGCAAGTAGCATTACAGGCACTCTGAGGATTCAAAATTGGCAGAAATACTGGCACAGGGGTGTGCTATTGTTCCTAAAAAAGCCCAAACCTTGGGAGATTTACTCTCTCCACGTCTTATTGTCACTGATAAAGCCCTACTTACAGGTTACAGCGACATGGCTTTTTTAAATGTGGTGGATATCCTTGCCGAACAGGCACTTATGTAAAACCATGTTCCACCTTCTATGATCATTTTAACAACAAACAATTCCCCATCAAACAAAGAATGGATTGTAATTCCACACACATTGTTTAGGTCATTGAGTGCTCACAGTGCAACATTAAATATGTGGGATGTACCACGAGAAAAATGAAAATTGGCAGATTAGAGCATCTCAATGACATTACTGGTAACCCATTCCGAAATAAATCAGCCGCCTCGGCACACTTTTTACAATGCCATAATGGTAAATGTGACGGTTTTTCCGTCTATGGCATTGAAAAAATTACCCCAAAGGCTAGGGGCGGGGATACTGAAAAACCGGGAGGCATACTGGCAATTCATGCTAGGCACCCGGGCACCGGCAGGCATGAACATACGCCGTGAATTAATGTACCACTATTAATCAGTCACACAAATTGTTCTTTGATTTACATACTTTGTAGTACAATATATATATATGTAGCATCACAACACACTTAGCTTATACACTTGATCTCATGGTATTATATAAGTCATTTATTAAGTGTTTTTTACTCTAAATATGGCTAGAACATCGTTCACACAGTTTTATAACCACGCAAGATGCCAGTGTGTTTTAGACATGCAATACACTATCTATCAGATCGTATGCGTATAGTCACGCGCACTAGCTTACTTTTTATTTTATAATATACAAAGTCCTGGTCATTGTCTATTTTAGAGATGCGTTGTGCCGAAACAAACAAGAATTAAGAATAGGAACCACTAGTCCATATATGAGTTTAAGTTAACACTAATTAACAAAATATCTTCAATTTGGATGATTCTTGGTTCGCATATATGTATTAGTGTGTTGTACAAATGAATATAGAATTTTTGACTACAATCTGAACAATCCTTGCCATTGTCTATGCAATCACAGCATGTGAAATTAGTTCTTTTAATTGTATTTCTTTCCTCATTTGTAGGTAAACCTGTTGGGTGATTATTTAAGGGAGGAGGGCACAAGGAAAGAGTAGGTGAGCAAGAGTGCGCATGCGCCCGAAACGCCTCTCATCTGTGGGGTCACTGCACGTTGGGGTTCTGCTGTTTATATTGCTTAAGACTGAATAAAGAACCAACTTCTTTGCCACGTGCTGGGTTGCCAACTTTTTCTTCAGTATTGCACATTAACGCATCTAGCCATATGTGAATCCGGGCACCAAGGAGGTTGAGATCGGTGAGCTGACACTACTACTTATGGCCTTATCTACTACATGGGGGCACAGAGGGGGCTTGTCTACTACTTTGGGGAACATGGGGGCTTATCTACTACATGAGGGATCAGCAAGGAGAAAATTGTTCTGCTTATTTATCAAAAAAGGGAAAAAAAATTGAGGTTTAAATAGAGAATGGCCCAGCCCTACACCACACTAATATATAGTAGATCTAGGAAAATTGTTGACGAACTCTTGGAAAAGCGGCATAGTATTGCAGAGAGCTGAAGGAATGGCGGAGTACTTACAGCACTTACAATCTTCCATGCGTCGACTTTTATGGACGCAGATTAGGTTGTAAGCATCAGGTCCAACTTTGGTCAGATACAGGAGAAGACTTGTATATCAACCCCCTGTCTACGTTCTCTTTGGTGTACTCCGACCTCGCTTGGTTCTCAGGCAGAGCAGGTAGACTCGTCTTCTACAGGGCAGTTGTACAGACGCCGTTGGGATATCTTGGCCTACTTGTTACTGAAGACCTCTGTGTAGAAAGCACATTGAGGGAATATTCCTGGCAGACGCGGGACCAGCCTCGGACTGACAGGTGGTTATGCCAAGATGAGCCCCAGAGAAGACAGTCACCGGATGACAGGTTCATGTAGGTGTAAGAGCAAAGATGACGGGATTTACATAAAGATACCTCCTCAGTATGCAGAACATTGACCAGAGAGGGGCCATATTGGGAAGAACAGGGAGAGCCTGAAAGAGACACTTGCTGCAGAGGTTCATCCAGGTGGACCAGAGCCTCATCTGTATTTAAAATGTCTTGTGAAGGAGTGAGGTGGAGCTGTGCTAGGGCCCACGGACCTCTAGGCCCCACCTCCTTGACACTTTTTAAAGTTTAAATAAAAGTGCTCTTCAATGAAAACACGGAAACAGGCAAGGAAGGTTTCCTCCGATGACTTGTGTCGCTATCTATCCAGCTGTGCCACCAGCTCAGTAGGCGGTCGGGGTAACAGCGTCACTTTATATGGAAATGAGGACAAGAGTGGCACTGTTTCTGGAAGAAAGCGACCCTTTAGTTCCATAAGAGTTAAACCACACATGTGTCTGCCTGGTCTGCTCCCTCTATGACATCACTACACGTGTCTCTGCCTAGTCTGCTCCCTCTATGACATCACTACACGTGTCTTCCCCATCCCACAGTCTGCTCCCTCTATGACATCACTACACGTGTCTGCCTAGTCTGCTCCCTCTATGACATCACTACACGTGTCTCTGCCTAGTCTGCTCCCTCTATGACATCACTACACGTGTCTTCCCCATCCTACAGTCTGCTCTCTCTATGACATCACTACACATGTCTCTGCCTAGTCTGCTCCCTCTATGACATCACTACACGTGTCTCTGCCTAGTCTGCTCCCTCTATGACATCACTACACGTGTCTCTGCCTAGTCTGCTCCCTCTATGACATCACTACACGTGTCTCTGCCTGGTCTGCTCCCTCTATGACATCACTACACGTGTCTCTGCCTGGTCTGCTCCCTCTATGACATCACTACACGTGTCTCTGCCTAGTCTGCTCCCTCTATGACATCACTACACGTGTCTTCCCCATCCTACAGTCGGCTCCCTCTATGACATCACTACACGTGTCTTCCCCATCCTACAGTCTGCTCCCTCTATGACATCACTACACGTGTCTCTGCCTAGTCTGCTCCCTCTATGACATCACTACACGTGTCTCTGCCTAGTCTGCTCCCTCTATGACATCACTACACGTGTCTCTGCCTAGTCTGCTCCCTCTATGACATCACTACACGTGTCTCTGCCTAGTCTGCTCCCTCTATGACATAACTACACGTGTCTTCCCCATCCTACAGTCGGCTCCCTCTATGACATCACTACACGTGTCTTCCCCATCCTACAGTCTGCTCTCTCTATGACATCACTACACATGTCTCTGCCTAGTCTGCTCCCTCTATGACATCACTACACGTGTCTCTGCCTAGTCTGCTCCCTCTATGACATCACTACACGTGTCTTCCCCATCCTACAGTCTGCTCCCTCTATGACATCACTACACGTGTCTTCCCCATCCTACAGTCTGCTCTCTATGACATCACTACACGTGTCTTCCCCATCCTACAGTCGACTCCCTCTATGACATCACTACACGTGTCTTCCCCATCCTACAGTCTGCTCCCTCTATGACATCACTACACGTGTCTACCCCATCCTACAGTCTGCTCTCTCTATGACATCACTACACGTGTCTACCCCATCCTACAGTCTGCTCTCTCTATGACATCACTACACGTGTCTTCCCCATCCTACAGTCTGCTCTCTCTATGACATCACTACACATGTCTCTGCCTGGTCTGCTCCCTCTATGACATCACTACACGTGTCTACCCCATCCTACAGTCTGCTCTCTCTATGACATCACTACACGTATCTTCCCCATCCTACAGTCGTCTCTATGACATCACTACACGTGTCTTCCCCATCCTACAGTCGTCTCTATGACATCACTACACGTGTCTTCCCCATCCTACAGTCTGCTCCCTCTATGACATCACTACACATGTCTCTGCCTGGTCTGCTCCCTCTATGACATCACTACACGTGTCTACCCCATCCTACAGTCTGCTCTCTCTATGACATCACTACACGTATCTTCCCCATCCTACAGTCGTCTCTATGACATCACTACACGTGTCTTCCCCATCCTACAGTCGTCTCTATGACATCACTACACGTGTCTTCCCCATCCTACAGTCTGTTCCCTCTATGACATCACTACACGTGTCTTCCCCATCCTACAGTCGTCTCTATGACATCACTACACATGTCTTCCCCATCCTACAGTCTGCTCTCTCTATGACATCACTACACGTGTCTTCCCCATCCTACAGTCGTCTCTATGACATCACTACACGTGTCTTCCCCATCCTACAGTCGGCTCTCTCTATGACATCACTACACGTGTCTTCCCCATCCTACAGTCGTCTCTATGACATCACTACACGTGTCTTCCCCATCCTACAGTCTGCTTCCTCTATGACATCACTACACGTGTCTCTGCCTAGTCTGCTCCCTCTATGACATCACTACACGTGTCTCTGCCTAGTCTGCTCCCTCTATGACATCACTACACGTGTCTCTGCCTAGTCTGCTCCCTCTATGACATCACTACACATGTCTCTGCCTAGTCTGCTCCCTCTATGACATCACTACACGTGTCTTTCCCATCCTACAGTCTGCTCCCTCTATGACATCACTACACGTGTCTACCCCATCCTACAGTCTGCTCTCTCTATGACATCACTACACGTGTCTTCCCCATCCTACAGTCTGCTCTCTCTATGACATCACTACACGTGTCTTCCCCATCCTACAGTCTGCTCTCTCTATGACATCACTACACATGTCTCTGCCTGGTCTGCTCCCTCTATGACATCACTACACGTGTCTTCCCCATCCTACAGTCTGCTCCCTCTATGACATCACTACATATGTCTCTGCCTGGTCTGCTCCCTCTATGACATCACTACATTTGTCTCTGCCTGGTCTGCTCCCTCTATGACATCACTACACGTGTCTTCCCCATCCTACAGTCGTCTCTCTCTATGACATCACTACACTTGTCTTCATCCTACAGTCGGCTCCCTCTATGACATCACTACATGTGTCTTCCCCATCCTACAGTCGGCTCTATGACATCACTACACGTGTCTTCCACATCCTACAGTCTGCTTCCTCTATGACATCACTACACGTGTCTTCCCCATCCTACAGTCGGCTCTCTATGACATCACTACACGTGTCTACCCCATCCTACAATCGTCTCTCTATGACATCACTACACGTGTCTTCCCCATCCTACAGTCGGCTCTCTATGACATCACTACTCGTGGCTACCCCATCCTACAGTCGGCTCCCTCTATGACATCACTACACGTGTCTTCCCCATCCTACAGTCTGCTCCCTCTATGACATCACTACACGTGTCTTCCCCATCCTACAGTCTGCTCCCTCTATGACATCACTACACGTGTCTTCCCCATCCTACAGTCGTCTCTATGACATCACTACACGTGTCTTCCCCATCCTACAGTCTGCTCCCTCTATGACATCACTACACGTGTCTTCCCCATCCTACAGTCGTCTCTATGACATCACTACACGTGTCTTCCCCATCCTACAGTCTGCTCCCTCTATGACATCACTACACATGTCTCTGCCTAGTCTGCTCCCTCTATGACATCACTACACGTGTCTCTGCCTAGTCTGCTCCCTCTATGACATCACTACTCGTGTCTACCCCATCCTACAGTCTGCTCCCTCTATGACATCACTACACGTGTCTTCCCCATCCTACAGTCGTCTCTATGACATCACTACACGTGTCTTCCCCATCCTACAGTCTGCTCCCTCTATGACATCACTACACGTGTCTTCCCCATCCTACAGTCGTCTCTATGACATCACTACACGTGTCTTCCCCATCCTACAGTCGTCTCTATGACATCACTACACGTGTCTTCCCCATCCTACAGTCGGCTCCCTCTATGACATCACTACACGTGTCTTCCCCATCCTACAGTCTGCTCTCTCTATGACATCACTACACGTGTCTTCCCCATCCTACAGTCTGCTCCCTCTATGACATCACTACACGTGTCTTCCCCATCCTACAGTCGTCTCTATGACATCACTACACGTGTCTTCCCCATCCTACAGTCGTCTCTCTCTATGACATCACTACACGTGTCTTCCCCATCCTACAGTCGGCTCTCTCTATGACATCACTACACGTGTCTTCCCCATCCTACAGTTGGCTCCCTCAATGACATCACTACACGTGTCTTCCCCATCCTACAGTCGGCTCTCTATGACATCACTACACGTGTCTACCCCATCCTACAGTCTGCTCCCTCTATGACATCACTACACGTGTCTACCCCATCCTACAGTCGGCTCTCTCTATGACATCACTACACGTGTCTTCCCCATCCTACAGTCTGCTCCCTCTATGACATCACTACACATGTCTCTGCCTAGTCTGCTCCCTCTATGACGTCACTACTCGTGTCTTCCCCATCCTACAGTCTGCTCTCTATGACATCACTACACGTATCTTCCCCATCCTAAGGTCGGCTCCCTCTATGACATCACTACACGTATCTTCCCCATCCTACAGTCAACTGTCTCTATGACATCACTACACGTGTCTTCCCCATCCTACAGTCTGCTCTCTCTATGACATCACTACACGTGTCTTCCCCATCCTACAGTCGGCTCTCTCTATGACATCACTACACGTGTCTTCCCCATCCTATAGTCGTCTCTGACATCACTACATGTGTCTTCCCCATCCTACAGTCGTCTCTATGACATCACTACACGTGTCTTCCCCATCCTACAGTCGTCTCTATGACATCACTACACGTGTCTTCCCCATCCTACAGTCGTCTCTATGACATCACTACACGAGTCTTCCCCATCCTACAGTCGTCTCTATGACATCACTACACGTGTCTTCCCCATCCTACAGTCGTCTCTATGACATCACTACACGAGTCTTCCCCATCCTACAGTCGTCTCTATGACATCACTACACGTGTCTTCCCCATCCTACAGTCTGCTCCCTCTATGACATCACTACACGTGTCTTCCCCATCCTACAGTCTGCTCTCTCTATGACATCACTACACGTGTCTACCCCATCCTACAGTCGGCTCCCTCTATGACATCACTACACGTATCTTCCCCATCCTACAGTCGTCTCTATGACATCACTACACGTGTCTTCCCCATCCTACAGTCTGCTCCCTCTATGACATCACTACACGTGTCTCTGCCTAGTCTGCTCCCTCTATGACATCACTACACGTGTCTTCCCCATCCTACAGTCTGCTCCCTCTATGACATCACTACACGTGTCTTCCCCATCCTACAGTCTCCTCCCTCTATGACATCACTACACGTATCTTCCCCATCCTACAGTCTGCTCCCTCTATGACATCACTACACGTATCTTCCCCATCCTACAGTCAACTGTCTCTATGACATCACTACACGTGTCTTCCCCATCCTACAGTCGGCTCTCTCTATGACATCACTACACGTATCTTCCCCATCCTACAGTCAACTGTCTCTATGACATCACTACACGTGTCTACCCCATCCTACAGTCTGCTCTCTCTATGACATCACTACACGTGTCTACCCCATCCTATAGTCGGCTCCCTCTATGACATCACTACACGTGTCTTCCCCATCCTACAGTCTGCTCCCTCTATGACATCACTACACGTGTCTTCCCCATCCTACAGTCTGCTCCCTCTATGACATCACTACACGTGTCTTCCCCATCCTACAGTCTGCTCCCTCTATGACATCACTACACGTGTCTTCCCCATCCTACAGTCTGCTCCCTCTATGACATCACTACACGTGTCTTCCCCATCCTACAGTCTGCTCCCTCTATGACATCACTACACATGTCTTCCCCATCCTACAGTCTGCTCTCTATGACATCACTACACGTATCTTCCCCATCCTACAGTCGTCTCTATGACATCACTACACGTGTCTTCCCCATCCTACAGTCGGCTCTCTCTATGACATCACTACACGTATCTTCCCCATCCTACAGTCTGCTCCCTCTATGACATCACTACACGTGTCTTCCCCATCCTACAGTCTGCTCCCTCTATGACATCACTACACGTGTCTTCCCCATCCTACAGTCTGCTCCCTCTCTGACATCACTACACGTGTCTTCCCCATCCTACAGTCGGCTCCCTCTATGACATCACTACACGTGTCTTCCCCATCCTACAGTCGGCTCTCTATGACATCACTACACATGTCTTCCCCATCCTACAGTCTGCTCTCTCTATGACATCACTACACGTGTCTACCCCATCCTACAGTCGGCTCTCTCTATGACATCACTACACGTGTCTTCCCCATCCTACAGTCGTCTCTATGACATCACTACACGTGTCTTCCCCATCCTACAGTCGTCTCTATGACATCACTACACGTGTCTTCCCCATCCTACAGTCTGCTCCCTCTATGACATCACTACACGTGTCTTCCCCATCCTACAGTCGTCTCTATGACATCACTACACGTGTCTTCCCCATCCTACAGTCGTCTCTATGACATCACTACACGTGTCTTCCCCATCCTACAGTCTGCTCCCTCTATGACATCACTACACGTGTCTTCCCCATCCTACAGTCGGCTCTCTATGACATCACTACACGTGTCTTCCCCATCCTACAGTCTGCTTCCTCTATGACATCACTACACGTGTCTTCCCCATCCTACAGTCTGCTTCCTCTATGACATCACTACACGTGTCTTCCCCATCCTACAGTCTGCTCCCTCTATGACATCACTACACGTATCTTCCCCATCCTACAGTCTGCTCCCTCTATGACATCACTACACGTGTCTTCCCCATCCTACAGTCGGCTCTCTCTATGACATCACTACACGTATCTTCCCCATCCTACAGTCAACTGTCTCTATGACATCACTACACGTGTCTTCCCCATCCTACAGTCGGCTCCCTCTATGACATCACTACACGTATCTTCCCCATCCTACAGTCTGCTCCCTCTATGACATCACTACACGTGTCTTCCCCATCCTACAGTCTGCTCTCTCTATGACATCACTACACGTGTCTTCCCCATCCTACAGTCTGCTCCCTCTCTGACATCACTACACGTGTCTTCCCCATCCTACAGTCGGCTCTCTCTATGACATCACTACACGTGTCTACCCCATCCTACAGTCTGCTGTCTATATGACATCACTACACGTGTCTTCCCCATCCTACAGTCTGCTCTCTCTATGACATCACTACACGTGTCGTCCCCATCCTACAGTCGGCTCCCTCTATGACATCACTACACGTGTCGTCCTCATCCTACAGTCGGCTCCCTCTATGACATCACTACTCGTGTCTTCCCCATCCTACAGTCTGCTCTCTCTATGACATCACTACACGTGTCTCTGCCTAGTCTGCTCCCTCTATGACATCACTACACGTGTCTCTGCCTAGTCTGCTCCCTCTATGACATGACTACACGTGTCTTCCCCATCCTACAGTCGTCTCTATGACATCACTACACGTGTCTTCCCCATCCTACAGTCGTCTCTATGACATCACTACACGTGTCTTCCCCATCCTACAGTCTGCTCCCTCTATGACATGACTACACGTGTCTTCCCCATCCTACAGTCGTCTCTATGACATCACTACACGTGTCTTCCCCATCCTACAGTCGTCTCTATGACATCACTACACGTGTCTTCCCCATCCTACAGTCTGCTCCCTCTATGACATCACTACACGTGTCTTCCCCATCCTACAGTCGTCTCTATGACATCACTACACGTGTCTTCCCCATCCTACAGTCGTCTCTATGACATCACTACACGTGTCTTCCCCATCCTACAGTCGTCTCTATGACATCACTACACGTGTCTTCCCCATCCTACAGTCTGCTCCCTCTATGACATCACTACACGTGTCTTCCCCATCCTACAGTCGTCTCTATGACATCACTACACGTGTCTTCCCCATCCTACAGTCGTCTCTATGACATCACTACACGTGTCTTCCCCATCCTACAGTCTGCTCTCTCTATGACATCACTACACATGTCTCTGCCTAGTCTGCTCCCTCTATGACATCACTACACATGTCTCTGCCTAGTCTGCTCCCTCTATAACATCACTACTCGTGTCTACCCCATCCTACAGTTGGCTCTCTATGACATCACTACACGTGTCTTCCCCATCCTACAGTCTGCTCTCTATGACATCACTACACGTGTCTCTGCCTAGTCTGCTCCCTCTATAACATCACTACTCGTGTCTACCCCATCCTACAGTTGGCTCTCTATGACATCACTACACGTGTCTTCCCCATCCTACAGTCGGCTCCCTCTATGACATCACTACACGTATCTTCCCCATCCTACAGTCGGCTCCCTCTATGACATCACTACACGTGTCTTCCCCATCCTACAGTCGGCTCCCTCTATGACATCACTACACGTGTCTTCCCCATCCTACAGTCGGCTCCCTCTATGACATCACTACACGTGTCTTCCCCATCCTACAGTCGTCTCTATGACATCACTACACGTGTCTACCCCATCCTACAGTCGGCTCTCTCTATGACATCACTACACGTGTCTTCCCCATCCTACAGTCGTCTCTATGACATCACTACACGTGTCTTCCCCATCCTACAGTCTGCTGTCTATATGACATCACTACACGTGTCTTCCCCATCCTACAGTCTGCTCTCTCTATGACATCACTACACGTGTCTTCCCCATCCTACAGTCTGCTCCCTCTATGACATCACTACACGTGTCTTCCCCATCCTACAGTCGTCTCTATGACATCACTACACGTGTCTTCCCCATCCTACTGTCGGCTCTCTCTATGACATCAGTACACGTGTCTTCCCCATCCTACAGTTGGCTCCCTCTATGACATCACTACACGTGTCTTCCCCATCCTACAGTCGGCTCCCTATATGACATCACTACACGTGTCTACCCCATCCTACAGTCGGCTCTCTCTATGACGTCACTACTCGTGTCTTCCCCATCCTACAGTCTGCTCTCTATGACATCACTACACGTGTCTTCCCCATCCTAAGGTCGGTTCCCTCTATGACATCACTACACGTGTCTTCCCCATCCTACAGTCGGCTCTCTCTATGACATCACTACACGTGTCTTCCCCATCCTAAGGTCGGCTCCCTCTATGACATCACTACACGTGTCTTCCCCATCCTACAGTCGGCTCTCTCTATGACATCACTACACGTGTCTTCCCCATCCTACAGTCTGCTCCCTCTATGACATCACTACACGTGTCTTCCCCATCCTACAGTCTGCTCTCTCTATGACATCACTACACGTGTCTTCCCCATCCTACAGTCTGCTCTCTCTATGACATCACTACACGTGTCTTCCCCATCCTACAGTCTGCTCTCTCTATGACATCACTACACGTGTCTTCCCCTTCCTACAGTCTGCTCTCTTTATGACATCACTACACGTGTCTTCCCCTTCCTACAGTCTGCTCTCTTTATGACATCACTACACGTGTCTTCCCCATCCTATAGTTGTCTCTGACATCACTACACGTGTCTTCCCCATCCTACAGTCGTCTCTATGACATCACTACACGTGTCTTCCCCATCCTACAGTCGTCTCTATGACATCACTACACGTGTCTTCCCCATCCTACAGTCGTCTCTATGACATCACTACACGTGTCTTCCCCATCCTACAGTCTGCTCCCTCTATGACATCACTACACGTGTCTTCCCCATCCTACAGTCGGCTCTCTATGACATCACTACACGTATCTACCCCATCCTATAGTCGGCTCCCTCTATGACATCACTACACGTGTCTTCCCCATCCTACAGTCGGCTCTCTCTATGACATCACTACACGTGTCTTCCCCATCCTACAGTCTGCTTCCTCTATGACATCACTACACGTGTCTTCCCCATCCTACAGTCTGCTCCCTCTATGACATCACTACACGTGTCTTCCCCATCCTACAGTCTGCTCCCTCTATGACATCACTACACGTGTCTTCCCCATCCTACAGTCTGCTCCCTCTATGACATCACTACACGTGTCTTCCCCATCCTACAGTCGTCTCTATGACATCACTACACGTGTCTACCCCATCCTACAGTCTGCTCCCTCTATGACATCACTACACGTGTCTTCCCCATCCTACAGTCGTCTCTATGACATCACTACACGTATCTTCCCCATCCTACAGTCTGCTCCCTCTATGACATCACTACACGTGTCTTCCCCATCCTACAGTCTGCTCTCTATGACATCACTACACGTGTCTTCCCCATCCTACAGTCTGCTCCCTCTATGACATCACTACACGTATCTTCCCCATCCTACAGTCAACTGTCTCTATGACATCACTACACGTGTCTCTGCCTAGTCTGCTCCCTCTATGACATCACTACACGTGTCTTCCCCATCCTACAGTCTGCTCCCTCTATGACATCACTACACGTGTCTTCCCCATCCTACAGTCTGCTCCCTCTATGACATCACTACACGTGTCTTCCCCATCCTACAGTCGGCTCTCTCTATGACATCACTACACGTGTCTTCCCCATCCTACAGTCTGCTCTCTCTATGACATCACTACACGTGTCTTCCCCATCCTACAGTCGGCTCCCTCTATGACATCACTACACGTGTCTTCCCCATCCTACAGTCTGCTCTCTCTATGACATCACTACACGTGTCTTCCCCATCCTACAGTCGGCTCCCTCTATGACATCACTACACGTGTCTACCCTATCCTATAGTCGTCTCTATGACATCACTACACGTGTCTTCCCCATCCTACAGTCAGCTCTCTGACATCATTACACGTGTCTACCCCATCCTACAGTCGGCTCTCTATGATATCACTACACATGTCTCTGCCTAGTCTACTCCCTCTATGACATCACTACACGTGTCGTCCCCATCCTACAGTCTGCTCCCTCTATGACATCACTACACGTGTCTTCCCCATCCTACAGTCGTCTCTATGACATCACTACACGTGTCTTCCCCATCCTACAGTCGTCTCTGTGACATCACTACACGTGTCTTCCCCATCCTACAGTCTGCTCTCTATGACATCACTACACGTGTCTTCCCCATCCTACAGTCTGCTCCCTCTATGACATCACTACACGTGTCTTCCCCATCCTACAGTCGTCTCTATGACATCACTACACGTGTCTTCCCCATCCTACAGTCGGCTCTCTCTATGACATCACTACACGTGTCTTCCCCATCCTACAGTCGGCTCTCTCTATGACATCACTACACGTGTCTTCCCCATCCTACAGTCTGCTCTCTCTATGACATCACTACACGTGTCTTCCCCATCCTACAGTCGTCTCTATGACATCACTACACGTGTCTTCCCCATCCTACAGTCTGCTCCCTCTATGACATCACTACACGTGTCTTCCCCATCCTACAGTCGGCTCTCTCTATGACATCACTACACGTGTCTTCCCCATCATACAGTCTGCTCCCTCTATGACATCACTACACGTGTCTTCCCCATCCTACAGTCTGCTCCCTCTATGACATCACTACACGTGTATTCCCCATCCTATAGTCGTCTCTGACATCACTACACGTGTCTTCCCCATCCTACAGTCTGCTCCCTCTATGACATCACTACACGTGTATTCCCCTTCCTACAGTCGTCTCTATGACATCACTACACGTGTCTTCCCCTTCCTACAGTCTGCTCCCTCTATGACATCACTACACGTGTCTTCCCCATCCTACAGTCGTCTCTATGACATCACTACACGTGTCTTCCCCATCCTACAGTCTGCTCCCTCTATGACATCACTACACGTGTATTCCCCTTCCTACAGTCGTCTCTATGACATCACTACACGTGTCTTCCCCTTCCTACAGTCTGCTCCCTCTATGACATCACTACACGAGTCTTCCCCATCCTACAGTCTGCTCCCTCTATGACATCACTACACGTGTCTTCCCCATCCTACAGTCGGCTCCCTCTATGACATCACTACACGTGTCTTCCCCTTCCTACAGTCGTCTCTATGACATCACTACACGTGTCTTCCCCTTCCTACAGTCGTCTCTATGACATCACTACACGTGTCTGCCCTTATCCTACATTTTTTTTGTTTTCTCCCAGAGGATATTAAGATGTTTGCTTCTCTTCTGAAGAGTAAAGAAGATAACGAAGAGGATTCGGTTGCGACTATTCATAGAAACTTAGAACAAGATGATGAAGATGTAGATTTGTATACAGATGCGTCTGCCAGGGGCCCAGATGACGGCTCCTCAGAGACCGGGGATGAAGAGCTGGAGCAAGCCTGTAAGATGTCCAGGGATGAGTTCCAAGATCGCCAACTGGATGAAGAAGCTCAACTGCTGCTCGCCATCCAGATGTCTATGGACACCCAAGACACAAGAGACGAGGAGCAGGACTTACAGAAGGCTCTGGAACTTTCTCTTAGAGAGCAAGTCTTGGAAGAGGCAGAAAAACCCTTACAGATGGCTCTAGAAATGTCTTTGCGAAGTTCTTGGGCTTGTGATGAGGTTTCCCCGAGTGCAAAGCTTATTCCTTCTATAGATGAGATGGCCAAGGCTGAGGACGCTGCTCAGATAAAAGTCCTGGCGGGGGATGAGACCAGCCTGGTGGTGGCCTGTGCAGCCATAAAGAAAGCCGTGACAGCCAGTCTGTGCATGGTGACTATGGATGGGGTAGAAGATTTCCAGCACAAAACTGAGATCATGTCTGCTCTAGAGAGGAAACACAAAGTGACAATAACAGAGGCTGACGGCCAGCTGCAGATCCATGGATTCTTACAAACCCCCCAGAAATGTCAGAAAGAACTGGAGCAGATCCTGAGCGCTGTCCATGCAGCCAAACCCATGAGTCCACAACAGACGGCCGTTCTTATCCCAGTGTGTGAGACATCAGAGGAGTATAATAGAGTGGTGGAGCCGTTCCTGAGCACCCTGCATAACCTGAGAGCTGTCACACAGGTCCTCCAGGTAATAACAACCAATATACATGATGATGTCACTAGAGACAATGGTGCCTGACATCTGGAGCCCCCAGTGTGCTGCAGAGGTCCCCCTGTGTTGTGTAAAGGTGTCGGCCTTTGTCTGGAGACCCCCTGTGTTGTGTAAAGGTGTCGGCCGTTGTCTGGAGACCCCCTGTGTTGTGTAAAGGTGTCGGCCGTTGTCTGGAGACCTCCTGTGTTGCGTAAAAGTGTCGTCCATTTGTCTGGAGACCCCCAGTGTTGCGTAAAGGTGTCGGCCGTTGTCTGGAGACCCCCTGTGTTGTGTAAAGATGTCGGCTGTTGTCTGGAGACCTCCTGTGTTGTGTAAAGATGTTGGCTGTTGTCTGGAGACCCCCTGTGTGTGTAGAGGTGTTGGCTGTTGTCTGGAGACCCCCTGTGTGTGTAGAGGTGTTGTCTGTTGTGTGGAGACCCCCTGTGTTGTGTAGAGGTGTTGTGTGGAGACCCCCTTTGTTGTATGGAGGTGTTGTCTGGAGACCCCCTGTGTGTGTAGAGGTGTTGTGTGGAGACCCCCTGTGTTGTATGGAGGTGTTGTCTGTTGTCTGGAGACCCCCTGTGTGTGTAGAGGTGTTGTCTGTTGTCTGGAGACCCCTGTGTTGTATGGAGGTGTTGGCTGTTGTCTGGAGACCCCCTGTGTTGTATGGAGGTGTTGGCTGTTGTCTGGAGACCCCCTGTGTGTGTAGAGGTGTTGGCTGTTGTCTGGAGACCCCCTGTGTGTGTAGAGGTGTTGTCTGTTGTCTGGAGACCCCCTGTGTTGTATGGAGGTGTTGTCTGTTGTCTGGAGACCCCTGTGTTGTATGGAGGTGTTGTCTGTTGTCTGGAGACCCCCTGTGTGTGTAGAGGTGTTGGCTGTTGTCTGGAGACCCCCTGTGTGTGTAGAGGTGTTGTCTGTTGTCTGGAGACCCCCTGTGTTGTATGGAGGTGTTGGCTGTTGTCTGGAGACCCCCTGTGTGTGTAGAGGTGTTGGCTGTTGTCTGGAGACCCCCTGTGTGTGTAGAGGTGTTGGCTGTTGTCTGGAGACCTCCTGTGTTGTGTAAAGATGTCGGCTGTTGTCTGGAGACCCCCTGTGTGTGTAGAGGTGTTGGCTGTTGTCTGGAGACCTCCTGTGTTGTGTAAAGATGTCGGCTGTTGTCTGGAGACCTCCTGTGTTGTGTAAAGATGTCGGCTGTTGTCTGGAGACCCCCTGTGTGTGTAGAGGTGTTGTCTGTTGTGTGGAGACCCCCTGTGTTGTGTAGAGGTGTTGTGTGAAGACCCCCTGTGTTGTATGGAGGTGTTGTCTGTTGTCTGGAGACCCCCTGTGTGTGTAGAGGTGTTGTCTGTTGTCTGGAGACCCCCTGTGTGTGTAGAGGTGTTGTCTGTTGTCTGGAGACCCCCTGTGTGTGTAGAGGTGTTGTCTGTTGTCTGGAGACCCCCTGTGTGTGTAGAGGTGTTGGCTGTTGTCTGGAGACCCCCTGTGTGTGTAGAGGTGTTGGCTGTTGTCTGGAGACCCCCTGTGTGTGTAGAGGTGTTGTCTGTTGTCTGGAGACCCCCTGTGTTGTATGGAGGTGTTGGCTGTTGTCTGGAGACCCCCTGTGTGTGTAGAGGTGTTGGCTGTTGTCTGGAGACCCCCTGTGTGTGTAGAGGTGTTGTCTGTTGTCTGGAGACCCCCTGTGTGTGTAGAGGTGTTGTCTGGAGACCCCCTGTGTTGTATGGAGGTGTTGTCTGTTGTCTGGAGACCCCCTGTGTGTGTAGAGGTGTTGGCTGTTGTCTGGAGACCCCCTGTGTTGTATGGAGGTGTTGTCTGTTGTCTGGAGACCCCCTGTGTGTGTAGAGGTGTTGTCTGGAGACCCCCTGTGTTGTATGGAGGTGTTGTCTGTTGTCTGGAGACCCCCTGTGTGTGTAGAGGTGTTGGCTGTTGTCTGGAGACCCCCTGTGTGTGTAGAGGTGTTGTCTGGAGACCCCCTGTGTGTGTAGAGGTGTTGTCTGGAGACCCCCTGTGTGTGTAGAGGTGTTGGCTGTTGTCTGGAGACCCCCTGTGTGTGTAGAGGTGTTGTCTGTTGTCTGGAGACCCCCTGTGTTGTATGGAGGTGTTGGCTGTTGTCTGGAGACCCCCTGCAGGCTGTAAGACCACCCAGGCTGATGTCTGTGTTGACCACTTATACCTATCTGCATGTTTAGGTGCAGAAGGTGCAGAATACCCTTCTCTATAAGCAATACCTACTAAAGAAGCACAGTATGGTGGCACAGTACCCCAGGACACTTATAGAGCGCACTTTGTATCACGGAACCACGGAAAACGGTGCAAAGGAAATCTGTCACCGAGGATTTAACCGCAGCTTTTGTGGAAAGAATGGTAAGAAGCAACAATGGCTACAAAGAGATAGAATCCACCTACATAACACATCCTACTCCTTCTCACCATTGTGCCACCACCCCCCCTCACTGTTGTGTCACCGTCCATCTTCTCCTCACCATTGTTTCACTATCCTCCTCACCACTGTATCTGTCCTTCATGCCCTCCTCCTTACCTTTGTGTCACCATCCTTCTCAGCATTGTTTCCAATCTCTTCCTTCCCACCATTGTGCCACTGTCCTCCTCCTCCTTACCATTGTGTTACCATGCCCCTCACTGTTGCATCGCCATATTCCTACCCATTCTGTCACTGTCCCTCTCACCCTCTTCGTTTGTCACCATCCTCTTCCTCCTCACCATTGTGTCACTGTCCTCCTTCTCCTCAATGTTTTGTCCCTGTTCTCCTCCTCCCCCTCACCATTGTCACCATCTTCCTCCTCTTTCCATTGTGTGGCCATACTCTTACTATACCATAGTGTAATACCTGACCTATGTTCTTTATGGTCTGCTCTTCTTCCTCTGATATTCCTGATGTCACATTAATTATGACAGTTTTTCTCTCGCCATCAGCCACTCTCTATGGGCACGGTGTGTATTTCGCTGTAGAGGCTACCATTTCTGCGAGGGACAGATATTCACCACCATCCAGTGAAGGAAACAAGTACATTTTGGTGGCCCAGGTACTGACTGGAGAGTTTACCATAGGAAAAGAAGATATGAAAACACCTCCCATTAAGCGTGATGTGATCGGTGATGTTCCACAACGATACGACAGCCTTACCGACCATCTTGAGGACCCCTCCCTTTTTGTCATATTTAACGACACCCAAGCATATCCACAGTACCTTATAACATGCTGTAGGGAGACTGATGGTCATCAATAAGCCCAGCAAAAGCAAGAACTGGAAGAAGCAGCTATTATTACCAAACATTGGGCGAACCATGGAGGAGGGATGGATGAGCAGGCCGAGAACACAGGCTCACATAGCAGGAGGGTAACATCCTCTTATACGGACTGATAATGGCCTCCAGTTTGTGTCATAAGATTATTGTGAGGGTCTGTACCGGATTACACCCTATCCACAGGACTATAGATTCTGGCTGTCATGACCTAAGGGCCCTAATACACAGAGGGATAATCGTCTGTTAATCTCTCCATGTAATAGAGACAACGATCATCGGCTGATTGTTTCTTTAGGTCCCACAGCAATATTATTGGCTGCAACTGTGCATCGCTACGAGTAATAGCGATGTATGGGCAATGGCTAACGAGTGAATAAGCAGAGGACCACCTAAACTGTTCTTACATTACCTCACTAATGATGTCCATGCAGTCCTTGGTAATCAATTATCGGGCTGTGTGATAAGCTCAGTAAGTGCTCGGCGCTCGTGTACCTTATTGATCAGCCTTATGGTGCATTTACACAGGCAGATTTATCTGACAGATTTTGGAAGCCAAAATCAGGAATGGATTTGAAAAAAGGAGAAATCTCAGTCTTTCCTTTATGACACGTTCCCTGTTTATGGTCTGTTCCTGGCTTTGGCTTCAAAAATCTGTCAGATAAATCTGCCTGTGTAAACGCACCATAAGTCATGTGTAGCTTTGCATTATTGTCTGCTCTTACATAATAAAGCAGAACATAACAATGTAGTTCTTACAACATTTAGTACCTTTTGAAGACTCTTGTTGTCCCCTCTGGGTGCCTCCTCCTCCACAGTTTTCCTATTATCCCTTCTTGGTGGTGTCTTTCTCTTCTGCAGCCTTCCCCTTATCTCTTTTGGGTAATGCCCCCCTTCCCCTTATCTCTTTCGGGTAATGCCCCCCTTCTCTGCAGCCTTCCTCTTATCTCTTCTCGGTGGTGTCCCCCACTCTCTGCAGCCTTCCCCTTATCTCTTTCCGGTGGTGTCCCCCCTTCTCTGCAGCCTTCCCCTTATCTCTTCTCGGTGGTGTCCCCCCTTCTCTGCAGCCTTCCCCTTATCTCTTTCAGGTAATGCCCCCCTTCTCTGCAGCCTTCCCCTTATCTCTTCTCGGTGGTGTCCCCCCTTCTCTGCAGCCTTCCCCTTATCTCTTTCCGGTGGTGTCCCCCCTTCTCTGCAGCCTTCCCCTTATCTCTTCTCGGTGGTGTCCCCCCTTCTCTGCAGCCTTCCCCTTATCTCTTCTCGGTGGTGTTCCCCCTTCTCTGCAGCTTTCCCCTTATCTCTTTCCAGTGGTGCTTCCCCTTCTCTGCAGCCTTCCCCTTATCTCTTCTCGGTGGTGACCCCCCCTCTCTGCAGCCTTCCCCTTATCTCTTTCCAGTGGTGCTTCCCCTTCTCTGCAGCCTTCCCCTTATCTCTTTCCAGTGGTGCTTCCCCTTCTCTGCAGCCTTCCCCTTATCTCTTTCCAGTGGTGCTTCCCCTTCTCTGCAGCCTTCCTCTTATCTCTTTCCAGTGGTGTCCCCCCTTCCCTATGCAGCCTATTGAGAAACATACTACATGAATAAGGTAAATGACAGACTGGTTTTTAAGGACAGAGGACCCTGCCCGTGATGGAGGCGGTGTCAGGGACGGTAGCGGCATATCAGGTCAGAGATATACGTAGGAGACGGTTGTGGACGGCCGTGAACGTCGTGGTTAACAGGATAAAATAAATTCTTGGGCAATGTAAAGAGATTAGTAGAGCGAGGGGAGGGGTGGATTAGTCGGGCAGCAGAGCTGAGATTAAAGGGGAGCAATGGTGTTAGATGGAGGCCAGAGAGGAGGAGATGACCGCATGGACCGGCAGTTTTGTTGCATCAGGGGTAAGAAAAGCGAATTCACTAAATGGTTTTGAGTTGAAGACAGCTGGAGGTGGTCAGGGGGTGGTCAGGAAGTTGTCAGGGGGTTGTCAGGGGGGGGGGTCAGGAGGGGGTCAGGAGGTGGTCAGGGGGTGGTCAGGAGGTGGTCAGGGGGTTGTCAGGGCCTGAATGTGTAGTTTAATTAACAGAGAAGAATCAATGGTGATCCCAAGGCCGCGATGGACGGGGATATCGTGCAGCTGTTGAGATGGTAGAAAGTGAGGGAGTGAGGTGAGGAAGTGGTGGGAGATACTAGAAATGCGGTGTGAGGGGTAAGAACCATACGAGGCCGAATCCAGACACCAAGGGATGAAAGAGTAGGAGGAGAGAATGGTCGACTGTCAAAGGCAGCTGATGGGTAAAGGAGGAGGAGGCGCACAGAGGCCTTGGCAGTGAACAGCTCATTGGCCACTTTGAACTGCTGACATATCCAGAACCACAAAGCTACAGCGTTATACATTCTATATCAGGAGACTGAGCCGCCGCCATATCCAGAACCACAAAGCTATAGGGTTATACATTCTATATCAGGAGACTGAGCCGCCGCCATATCCAGAACATCCAGAATTACAAAGCTATAGCGTTATACATTCTATATCAGGAGACTGAGCCACCGCCATATCCAGAACATCCAGAATTACAAAGCTATAGGGTTATACATTCTATATCAGGAGACTGAGCCGCTGCCATATCCAGAACCACAAAGCTACAGCGTTATACATTCTATATCAAGAGACTGAGCCGCCGCCATATCCAGAACCACAAAGCTATAGCGTTATACATTCTATATCAGGAGACTGAGCCGCCGCCATATCCAGAACCACAAAGCTATAGGGTTATACATTCTATATCAAGAGACTGAGCCGCCGCCATATCCAGAACCACAAAGCTACAGCGTTATACATTCTATATCAGGAGACTGAGCCGCCGCCATATCCAGAACATCCAGAACCACAAAGCTACAGCGTTATACATTCTATATCAAGAGACTGAGCCGCCGCCATATCCAGAACCACAAAGCTATAGGGTTATACATTCTATATCAGAGACTGAGCCGCCGCCATATCCAGAACCACAAAGCTATAGGGTTATACATTCTATATCAGAGACTGAGCCGCCGCCATATCCAGAACATCCAGGACCACAAAGCTATAGGGTTATACATTCTATATCAGGAGACTGAGCCGCCGCCATATCCAGAACATCCAGAACCACAAAGCTACAGCGTTATACATTCTATATCAGGAGACTGAGCCGCCGCCATATCCAGAACATCCAGAACCACAAAGCTATAGGGTTATACATTCTATATCAGAGACTGAGCCGCCGCCATATCCAGAACCACAAAGCTACAGCGTTATACATTCTATATCAGGAGACTGAGCCGCCGCCACATCCAGAACCACAAAGATATAGCGTTATACATTCTATATCAGAGACTGAGCCGCCGCCATATCCAGAACCACAAAGCTATAGCGTTATACATTCTATATCAGGAGACTGAGCCGCCGCCATATCCAGAACCACAAAGCTACAGCGTTATACATTCTATATCAAGAGACTGAGCCGCCGCCATATCCAGAACCACAAAGCTACAGCGTTATACATTCTATATCAAGAGACTGAGCCGCCGCCATATCCAGAACATCCAGAACCACAAAGCTATAGGGTTATACATTCTATATCAGGAGACTGAGCCGCCGCTATATCCAGAACATCCAGAACCACAAAGCTATAGGGTTATACATTCTATATCAGGAGACTGAGCTGCCGCCATATCCAGAACCACAAAGCTACAGCGTTATACATTCTATATCAGAGACTGAGCCGCCGCCATATCCAGAACATCCAGAACCACAAAGCTATAGCGTTATACATTCTATATCAGGAGACTGAGCCGCCGCCATATCCAGAACATCCAGAACCACCAAGCTATAGCGTTATACATTCTATATCAGAGACTGAGCCGCCGCCATATCCAGAACCAAAAAGCTATAGCGTTATACATTCTATATCAGAGACTGAGCCGCCGCCATATCCAGAACCACAAAGCTATAGCGTTATACATTCTATATCAGAGACTGAGCCGCCGCCATATCCAGAACCACAAAGCTATAGGGTTATACATTCTATATCAGAGACTGAGCCGCCGCCATATCCAGAACCACAAAGCTATAAGGTTATACATTCTATATCAGGAGACTGAGCCGCCGCCATATCCAGAACCACAAAGCTACAGCGTTATACATTCTATATCAAGAGACTGAGCCGCCGCCATATCCAGAACATCCAGAACCACAAAGCTATAGGGTTATACATTCTATATCAGGAGACTGAGCCGCCGCCATATCCAGAACCACAAAGCTACAGCGTTATACATTCTATATCAGAGACTGAGCCGCCGCCATATCCAGAACCACAAAGCTATAGCGTTATACATTCTATATCAAGAGACTGAGCCGCCGCCATATCCAGAACATCCAGAACCACAAAGCTATAGGGTTATACATTCTATATCAGAGACTGAGCCGCCGCCATATCCAGAACCACAAAGCTATAGGGTTATACATTCTATATCAGAGACTGAGCCGCCGCCATATCCAGAACCACAAAGCTATAGGGTTATACATTCTATATCAGAGACTGAGCCGCCGCCATATCCAGAACCACAAAGCTACAGCGTTATACATTCTATATCAAGAGACTGAGCCGCCGCCATATCCAGAACCACAAAGCTACAGCGTTATACATTCTATATCAAGAGACTGAGCCGCCGCCATATCCAGAACATCCAGAACCACAAAGCTATAGCGTTATACATTCTATATCAGGAGACTGAGCCGCCGCCATATCCAGAACCACAAAGCTATAGCGTTATACATTCTATATCAGGAGACTGAGCCGCCGCCATATCCAGAACCACAAAGCTACAGCGTTATACATTCTATATCAAGAGACTGAGCCGCCGCCATATCCAGAACCACAAAGCTATAGGGTTATACATTCTATATCAGGAGACTGAGCCGCCGCCATATCGAGAACATCCAGAACCACAAAGCTATAGCGTTATACATTCTATATCAGAGACTGAGCCGTCGCCATATCCAGAACATCCAGAATTACAAAGCTATAGGGATATACATTCTATATCAGAGACTGAGCCGCCGCCATATCCAGAACCACAAAGCTATAGGGTTATACATTCTATATCAGGAGACTGAGCCGCCGCCATATCCAGAACCACAAAGCTACAGCGTTATACATTCTATATCAAGAGACTGAGCCGCCGCCATATCCAGAACATCCAGAACCACAAAGCTATAGGGTTATACATTCTATATCAGGAGACTGAGCCGCCGCCATATCCAGAACATCCAGAACCACAAAGCTATAGCGTTATACATTCTATATCAGAGACTGAGCCGCCGCCATATCCAGAACCACAAAGCTATAGGGTTATACATTCTATATCAGAGACTGAGCCGCCGCCATATCCAGAACCACAAAGCTATAGGGTTATACATTCTATATCAGAGACTGAGCCGCCGCCATATCCAGAACCACAAAGCTATAGCGTTATACATTCTATATCAGGAGACTGAGCCGCCGCCATATCCAGAACCACAAAGCTACAGCGTTATACATTCTATATCAAGAGACTGAGCCGCCGCCATATCCAGAACATCCAGAACCACAAAGCTATAGGGTTATACATTCTATATCAGGAGACTGAGCCGCCGCCATATCCAGAACCACAAAGCTACAGCGTTATACATTCTATATCAGAGACTGAGCCGCCGCCATATCCAGAACATCCAGAATTACAAAGCTATAGGGTTATACATTCTATATCAGGAGACTGAGCCGCCGCCATATCCAGAACCACAAAGCTATAGCGTTATACATTCTATATCAGAGACTGAGCCGCCGCCATATCCAGAACCACAAAGCTATAGGGTTATACATTCTATATCAGAGACTGAGCCGCCGCCATATCCAGAACCACAAAGCTATAGCGTTATACATTCTATATCAGGAGACTGAGCCGCCGCCATATCCAGAACCACAAAGCTACAGCGTTATACATTCTATATCAGAGACTGAGCCGCCGCCATATCCAGAACATCCAGAATTACAAAGCTATAGGGTTATACATTCTATATCAGGAGACTGAGCCACCGCCATATCCAGAACATCCAGAACCACAAAGCTATAGCGTTATACATTCTATATCAGAGACTGAGCCGCCGCCATATCCAGAACCACAAAGCTACAGCGTTATACATTCTATATCAAGAGACTGAGCCGCCGCCATATCCAGAACATCCAGAACCACAAAGCTATAGGGTTATACATTCTATATCAGGAGACTGAGCCGCCGCTATATCCAGAACATCCAGAACCACAAAGCTATAGCGTTATACATTCTATATCAGAGACTGAGCCGCCGCCATATCCAGAACCACAAAGCTACAGCGTTATACATTCTATATCAAGAGACTGAGCCGCCGCCATATCCAGAACCACAAAGCTATAGGGTTATACATTCTACATCAGGAGACTGAGCCGCCGCCATATCCAGAACCACAAAGCTACAGCGTTATACATTCTATATCAGAGACTGAGCCGCCGCCATATCCAGAACATCCAGAATTACAAAGCTATAGGGTTATACATTCTATATCAGGAGACTGAGCCACCGCCATATCCAGAACATCCAGAACCACAAAGCTATAGCGTTATACATTCTATATCAGAGACTGAGCCGCCGCCATATCCAGAACCACAAAGCTACAGCGTTATACATTCTATATCAGAGACTGAGCCGCCGCCATATCCAGAACCACAAAGCTACAGCGTTATACATTCTATATCAAGAGACTGAGCCGCCGCCATATCCAGAACCACAAAGCTATAGGGTTATACATTCTATATCAGAGACTGAGCCGCCGCCATATCCAGAACCACAAAGCTATAGGGTTATACATTCTATATCAGAGACTGAGCCGCCGCCATATCCAGAACATCCAGAACCACAAAGCTATAGGGTTATACATTCTATATCAGGAGACTGAGCCGCCGCCATATCCAGAACATCCAGAACCACAAAGCTACAGCGTTATACATTCTATATCAGGAGACTGAGCCGCCGCCATATCCAGAACATCCAGAACCACAAAGCTATAGCGTTATACATTCTATATCAGGAGACTGAGCCGCCGCCATATCCGGAACCACAAAGCTACAGCGTTATACATTCTATATCAAGAGACTGAGCCGCCGCCATATCCAGAACCACAAAGCTACAGCGTTATACATTCTATATCAAGAGACTGAGCCGCCGCCATATCCAGAACATCCAGAACCACAAAGCTATAGGGTTATACATTCTATATCAGGAGACTGAGCCGCCGCCATATCCAGAACCACAAAGCTGCAGCGTTATACATTCTATATCAGAGACTGAGCCGCCGCCATATCCAGAACATCCAGAACCACAAAGCTATAGCGTTATACATTCTATATCAGGAGACTGAGCCGCCGCCATATCCAGAACCACAAAGCTACAGCGTTATACATTCTATATCAGAGACTGAGCCGCCGCCATATCCAGAACCACAAAGCTATAGCGTTACACATTCTATATCAGAGACTGAGCCGCCGCCATATCCAGAACCACAAAGCTATAGGGTTATACATTCTATATCAGAGACTGAGCCGCCGCCATATCCAGAACCACAAAGCTATAGGGTTATACATTCTATATCAGGAGACTGAGCCGCCGCCATATCCAGAACCACAAAGCTACAGCGTTATACATTCTATATCAAGAGACTGAGCCGCCGCCATATCCAGAACATCCAGAACCACAAAGCTATAGGGTTATACATTCTATATCAGGAGACTGAGCCGCCGCCATATCCAGAACCACAAAGCTATAGCGTTATACATTCTATATCAGGAGACTGAGCCGCCGCCATATCCAGAACCACAAAGCTACAGCGTTATACATTCTATATCAGGAGACTGAGCCGCCGCCATATCCAGAACCACAATACTATAGCGTTATACATTCTATATCAGAGACTGAGCCGCCGCCATATCCAGAACCACAAAGCTATAGCGTTATACATTCTATATCAGAGACTGAGCCGCCGCCATATCCAGAACCACAAAGCTATAGCGTTATACATTCTATATCAGGAGACTGAGCCGCCGCCATATCCAGAACCACAAAGCTATAGGGTTATACATTCTATATCAGGAGACTGAGCCGCCGCCATATCCAGAACATCCAGAACCACAAAGCTATAGGGTTATACATTCTATATCAAGAGACTGAGCCGCCGCCATATCCAGAACATCCAGAACCACAAAGCTATAGGGTTATACATTCTATATCAGAGACTGAGCCGCCGCCATATCCAGAACCACAAAGCTATAGGGTTATACATTCTATATCAGAGACTGAGCCGCCGCCATATCCAGAACCACAAAGCTACAGCGTTATACATTCTATATCAAGAGACTGAGCCGCCGCCATATCCAGAACCACAAAGCTATAGGGTTATACATTCTATATCAGGAGACTGAGCCACCGCCATATCCAGAACATCCAGAACCACAAAGCTATAGCGTTATACATTCTATATCAGAGACTGAGCCGCCGCCATATCCAGAACCACAAAGCTATAGGGTTATACATTCTATATCAGAGACTGAGCCGCCGCCATATCCAGAACCACAAAGCTATAGGGTTATACATTCTATATCAGAGACTGAGCCGCCGCCATATCCAGAACCACAAAGCTATAGCGTTATACATTCTATATCAGGAGACTGAGCCGCCGCCATATCCAGAACCACAAAGCTACAGCGTTATACATTCTATATCAAGAGACTGAGCCGCCGCCATATCCAGAACATCCAGAACCACAAAGCTATAGGGTTATACATTCTATATCAGGAGACTGAGCCGCCGCCATATCCAGAACATCCAGAACCACAAAGCTATAGCGTTATACATTCTATATCAGAGACTGAGCCGCCGCCATATCCAGAACCACAAAGCTATAGGGTTATACATTCTATATCAGGAGACTGAGCCGCCGCCATATCCAGAACCACAAAGCTACAGCGTTATACATTCTATATCAGAGACTGAGCCGCCGCCATATCCAGAACCACAAAGCTACAGCGTTATACATTCTATATCAGGAGACTGAGCCGCCGCCATATCCAGAACCACAAAGCTATAGGGTTATACATTCTATATCAAGAGACTGAGCCGCCGCCATATCCAGAACATCCAGAACCACAAAGCTATAGGGTTATACATTCTATATCAGGAGACTGAGCCGCCGCCATATCCAGAACATCCAGAACCACAAAGCTATAGCGTTATACATTCTATATCAGAGACTGAGCCGCCGCCATATCCAGAACCACAAAGCTATAGGGTTATACATTCTATATCAGGAGACTGAGCCGCCGCCATATCCAGAACCACAAAGCTACAGCGTTATACATTCTATATCAAGAGACTGAGCCGCCGCCATATCCAGAACCACAAAGCTATAGGGTTATACATTCTACATCAGGAGACTGAGCCGCCGCCATATCCAGAACCACAAAGCTACAGCGTTATACATTCTATATCAGAGACTGAGCCGCCGCCATATCCAGAACATCCAGAATTACAAAGCTATAGGGTTATACATTCTATATCAGGAGACTGAGCCACCGCCATATCCAGAACATCCAGAACCACAAAGCTATAGCGTTATACATTCTATATCAGAGACTGAGCCGCCGCCATATCCAGAACCACAAAGCTATAGGGTTATACATTCTATATCAGGAGACTGAGCCGCCGCCATATCCAGAACCACAAAGCTACAGCGTTATACATTCTATATCAGGAGACTGAGCCGCCGCCATATCCAGAACCACAAAGCTACAGCGTTATACATTCTATATCAAGAGACTGAGCCGCCGCCATATCCAGAACCACAAAGCTATAGGGTTATACATTCTATATCAGAGACTGAGCCGCCGCCATATCCAGAACCACAAAGCTATAGGGTTATACATTCTATATCAGAGACTGAGCCGCCGCCATATCCAGAACATCCAGAACCACAAAGCTATAGGGTTATACATTCTATATCAGGAGACTGAGCCGCCGCCATATCCAGAACATCCAGAACCACAAAGCAACAGCGTTATACATTCTATATCAGGAGACTGAGCCGCCGCCATATCCAGAACATCCAGAACCACAAAGCTATAGCGTTATACATTCTATATCAGGAGACTGAGCCGCCGCCATATCCGGAACCACAAAGCTACAGCGTTATACATTCTATATCAAGAGACTGAGCCGCCGCCATATCCAGAACCACAAAGCTACAGCGTTATACATTCTATATCAGAGACTGAGCCGCAGCCATATCCAGAACATCCAGAACCACAAAGCTATAGCGTTATACATTCTATATCAGGAGACTGAGCCGCCGCCATATCCAGAACCACAAAGCTACAGCGTTATACATTCTATATCAGGAGACTGAGCCGCCGCCATATCCAGAACCACAAAGCTACAGCGTTATACATTCTATATCAAGAGACTGAGCCGCCGCCATATCCAGAACCACAAAGCTATAGGGTTTACATTCTATATCAGAGACTGAGCCGCCGCCATATCCAGAACCACAAAGCTATAGGGTTATACATTCTATATCAGAGACTGAGCCGCCGCCATATCCAGAACATCCAGAACCACAAAGCTATAGGGTTATACATTCTATATCAGGAGACTGAGCCGCCGCCATATCCGGAACCACAAAGCTACAGCGTTATACATTCTATATCAAGAGACTGAGCCGCCGCCATATCCAGAACCACAAAGCTACAGCGTTATACATTCTATATCAGAGACTGAGCCGCAGCCATATCCAGAACATCCAGAACCACAAAGCTATAGCGTTATACATTCTATATCAGGAGACTGAGCTGCCGCCATATCCAGAACCACAAAGCTACAGCGTTATACATTCTATATCAGAGACTGAGCCGCCGCCATATCCAGAACCACAAAGCTATAGCGTTATACATTCTATATCAGAGACTGAGCCGCCGCCATATCCAGAACCACAAAGCTATAGCGTTATACATTCTATATCAGAGACTGAGCCGCCGCCATATCCAGAACCACAAAGCTATAGGGTTATACATTCTATATCAGAGACTGAGCTGCCGCCATATCCAGAACCACAAAGCTATAGGGTTATACATTCTATATCAGGAGACTGAGCCGCCGCCATATCCAGAACCACAAAGCTACAGCGTTATACATTCTATATCAAGAGACTGAGCCGCCGCCATATCCAGAACATCCAGAACCACAAAGCTATAGGGTTATACATTCTATATCAGAGACTGAGCCGCCGCCATATCCAGAACCACAAAGCTATAGGGTTATACATTCTATATCAGAGACTGAGCCGCCGCCATATCCAGAACATCCAGAATTACAAAGCTATAGGGTTATACATTCTATATCAGAGACTGAGCCGCCGCCATATCCAGAACCACAAAGCTATAGGGTTATACATTCTATATCAGGAGACTGAGCCGCCGCCATATCCAGAACCACAAAGCTACAGCGTTATACATTCTATATCAGGAGACTGAGCCGCCGCCATATCCAGAACCACAAAGCTATAGCGTTATACATTCTATATCAAGAGACTGAGCCGCCGCCATATCCAGAACATCCAGAACCACAAAGCTATAGGGTTATACATTCTATATCAGAGACTGAGCCGCCGCCATATCCAGAACCACAAAGCTATAGGGTTATACATTCTATATCAGAGACTGAGCCGCCGCCATATCCAGAACATCCAGAATTACAAAGCTATAGGGTTATACATTCTATATCAGAGACTGAGCCGCCGCCATATCCAGAACCACAAAGCTATAGGGTTATACATTCTATATCAGAGACTGAGCCGCCGCCATATCCAGAACCACAAAGCTATAGGGTTATACATTCTATATCAGAGACTGAGCCGCCGCCATATCCAGAACCACAAAGCTACAGCGTTATACATTCTATATCAGGAGACTGAGCCGCCGCCATATCCAGAACCACAAAGCTATAGGGTAATACATTCTATATCAGGAGACTGAGCCGCCGCCATATCCAGAACCACAAAGCTATAGGGTTATACATTCTATATCAGGAGACTGAGCCGCCGCCATATCGAGAACATCTAAAACCACAAAGCTATAGCGTTATACATTCTATATCAGGAGACTGAGCCGCCGCCATATCCAGAACATCCAGAATTACAAAGCTATAGGGATATACATTCTATATCAGAGACTGAGCCGCCGCCATATCCAGAACCACAAAGCTATAGGGTTATACATTCTATATCAGGAGACTGAGCCGCCGCCATATCCAGAACCACAAAGCTACAGCGTTATACATTCTATATCAAGAGACTGAGCCGCCGCCATATCCAGAACATCCAGAACCACAAAGCTATAGGGTTATACATTCTATATCAGGAGACTGAGCCGCCGCCATATCCAGAACATCCAGAACCACAAAGCTATAGCGTTATACATTCTATATCAGAGACTGAGCCGCCGCCATATCCAGAACCACAAAGCTATAGGGTTATACATTCTATATCAGAGACTGAGCCGCCGCCATATCCAGAACCACAAAGCTACAGGGTTATACATTCTATATCAGAGACTGAGCCGCCGCCATATCCAGAACATCCAGAACCACAAAGCTATAGGGTTATACATTCTATATCAGGAGACTGAGCCGCCGCCATATCCAGAACCACAAAGCTATAGGGTTATACATTCTATATCAGGAGACTGAGCCGCCGCCATATCCAGAACCACAAAGCTATAGGGTTATACATTCTATATCAGGAGACTGAGCCGCCGCCATATCCAGAACCACAATACTATAGCGTTATACATTCTATATCAGAGACTGAGCCGCCTCCATATCCAGAACCACAAAGCTATAGGGTTATACATTCTATATCAGGAGACTGAGCCGCCGCCATATCCAGAACCACAAAGCTATAGGGTTATACATTCTATATCAGAGACTGAGCCGCCGCCATATCCAGAACATCCAGAACCACAAAGCTATAGCGTTAGACATTCTATATCAGGAGACTGAGCCGCCGCAATATCCAGAACCACAAAGCTATAGCGTTATACATTCTATATCAGAGACTGAGCCGCCGCCATATCCAGAACCACAAAGCTACAGCGTTATACATTCTATATCAGGAGACTGAGCCGCCGCCATATCCAGAACCACAAAGCTATAGCGTTATACATTCTATATCAGAGACTGAGCCGCCGCCATATCCAGAACATCCAGAACCAAAAAGCTATAGGGTTATACATTCTATATCAGGAGACTGAGCCGCCGCCATATCCAGAACCACAAAGCTATAGCGTTATACATTCTATATCAAGAGACTGAGCCGCCGCCATATCCAGAACATCCAGAACCACAAAGCTATAGGGTTATACATTCTATATCAGAGACTGAGCCGCCGCCATATCCAGAACCACAAAGCTATAGGGTTATACATTCTATATCAGAGACTGAGCCGCCGCCATATCCAGAACCACAAAGCTACAGCGTTATACATTCTATATCAGGAGACTGAGCCGCCGCCATATCCAGAACCACAAAGCTATAGCGTTATACATTCTATATCAGGAGACTGAGCCGCCGCCATATCCAGAACCACAAAGCTACAGCGTTATACATTCTATATCAGGAGACTGAGCCGCCGCCATATCCAGAACCACAAAGCTATAGGGTTATACATTCTATATCAGGAGACTGAGCCGCCGCCATATCCAGAACCACAAAGCTACAGCGTTATACATTCTATATCAGAGACTGAGCCGCCGCCATATCCAGAACATCCAGAACCACAAAGCTATAGCGTTATACATCCTATATCAGAGACTGAGCCGCCGCCATATCCAGAACATCCAGAATTACAAAGCTATAGGGTTATACATTCTATATCAGAGACTGAGCCGCCGCCATATCCAGAACCACAAAGCTATAGGGTTATACATTCTATATCAGAGACTGAGCCGCCGCCATATCCAGAACCACAAAGCTATAGGGATATACATTCTATATCAGAGACTGAGCCGCCGCCATATCCAGAACCACAAAGCTATAGGGTTATACATTCTATATCAGGAGACTGAGCCGCCGCCATATCCAGAACCACAAAGCTATAGCGTTATACATTCTATATCAGAGACTGAGCCGCCGCCATATCCAGAACATCCAGAACCAAAAAGCTATAGGGTTATACATTCTATATCAGGAGACTGAGCCGCCTCCATATCCAGAACCACAAAGCTATAGCGTTATACATTCTATATCAGGAGACTGAGCCGCCGCCATATCCAGAACCACAAAGCTATAGCGTTATACATTCTATATCAAGAGACTGAGCCGCCGCCATATCCAGAACATCCAGAACCACAAAGCTATAGGGTTATACATTCTATATCAGAGACTGAGCCGCCGCCATATCCAGAACCACAAAGCTATAGGGTTATACATTCTATATCAGAGACTGAGCCGCCGCCATATCCAGAACCACAAAGCTACAGCGTTATACATTCTATATCAGGAGACTGAGCCGCCGCCATATCCAGAACCACAAAGCTACAGCGTTATACATTCTATATCAAGAGACTGAGCCGCCGCCATATCCAGAACATCCAGAACCACAAAGCTATAGCGTTATACATTCTATATCAGAGACTGAGCCGCCGCCATATCCAGAACATCCAGAATTACAAAGCTATAGGGTTATACATTCTATATCAGAGACTGAGCCGCCGCCATATCCAGAACCACAAAGCTATAGGGTTATACATTCTATATCAGAGACTGAGCCGCCGCCATATCCAGAACCACAAAGCTATAGGGATATACATTCTATATCAGAGACTGAGCCGCCGCCATATCCAGAACCACAAAGCTATAGCGTTATACATTCTATATCAGAGACTGAGCCGCCGCCATATCCAGAACCACAAAGCTATAGGGTTATACATTCTATATCAGAGACTGAGCCGCCTCCATATCCAGAACCACAAAGCTACAGCGTTATACATTCTATATCAGGAGACTGAGCCGCCGCCATATCCAGAACATCCAGAACCAAAAAGCTATAGGGTTATACATTCTATATCAGGAGACTGAGCCGCCGCCATATCCAGAACCACAAAGCTATAGCGTTATACATTCTATATCAGGAGACTGAGCCGCCGCCATATCCAGAACCACAAAGCTATAGCGTTATACATTCTATATCAAGAGACTGAGCCGCCGCCATATCCAGAACATCCAGAACCACAAAGCTATAGGGTTATACATTCTATATCAGAGACTGAGCCGCCGCCATATCCAGAACCACAAAGCTATAGGGTTATACATTCTATATCAGAGACTGAGCCGCCGCCATATCTAGAACCACAAAGCTATAGGGTTATACATTCTATATCAGAGACTGAGCCGCCGCCATATCCAGAACCACAAAGCTACAGCGTTATACATTCTATATCAGAGACTGAGCCGCCGCCATATCCAGAACATCCAGAACCACAAAGCTATAGGGTTATACATTCTATATCAGAGACTGAGCCGCCGCCATATCTAGAACCACAAAGCTATAGGGTTATACATTCTATATCAGAGACTGAGCCGCCGCCATATCCAGAACCACAAAGCTACAGCGTTATACATTCTATATCAGAGACTGAGCCGCCGCCATATCCAGAACCACAAAGCTATAGGGTTATACATTCTATATCAGGAGACTGAGCCGCCGCCATATCCAGAACCACAAAGCTACAGCGTTATACATTCTATATCAGGAGACTGAGCCGCCGCCATATCCAGAACCACAAAGCTATAGGGTTATACATTCTATATCAGGAGACTGAGCCGCCGCCATATCCAGAACATCCAGAACCACAAAGCTATAAGGTTATACATTCTATATCAGAGACTGAGCCGCCGCCATATCTAGAACCACAACGCTATAGCGTTATACATTCTATATCAGGAGACTGAGCCGCCGCCATATCCAGAACCACAAAGCTACAGCGTTATACATTCTATATCAAGAGACTGAGCCGCCGCCATATCCAGAACCACAAAGCTATAGGGTTATACATTCTATATCAGGAGACTGAGCCGCCGCCATATCCAGAACCACAAAGCTATAGGGTTATACATTCTATATCAGGAGACTGAGCCGCCGCCATATCCAGAACATCCAGAACCACAAAGCTATAAGGTTATACATTCTATATCAGAGACTGAGCCGCCGCCATATCTAGAACCACAAAGCTATAGCGTTATACATTCTATATCAGGAGACTGAGCCGCCGCCATATCCAGAACCACAAAGCTACAGCGTTATACATTCTATATCAGGAGACTGAGCCGCCGCCATATCCAGAACCACAAAGCTATAGGGTTATACATTCTATATCAGGAGACTGAGCCGCCGCCATATCTAGAACATCCAGAACCACAAAGCTATAAGGTTATACATTCTATATCAGAGACTGAGCCGCCGCCATATCTAGAACCACAAAGCTATAGCGTTATACATTCTATATCAGGAGACTGAGCCGCCGCCATATCTAGAACCACAAAGCTACAGCGTTATACATTCTATATCAGGAGACTGAGCCGCCGCCATATCCAGAACCACAAAGCTATAGGGTTATACATTCTATATCAGGAGACTGAGCCGCCGCCATATCCAGAACATCCAGAACCACAAAGCTATAAGGTTATACATTCTATATCAGAGACTGAGCCGCCGCCATATCTAGAACCACAAAGCTATAGCGTTATACATTCTATATCAGGAGACTGAGCCGCCGCCATATCCAGAACCACAAAGCTACAGCGTTATACATTCTATATCAAGAGACTGAGCCGCCGCCATATCCAGAACCACAAAGCTATAGAGTTATACATTCTATATCAGGAGACTGAGCCGCCGCCATATCCAGAACCACAAAGCTATAGGGTTATACATTCTATATCAGGAGACTGAGCCGCCGCCATATCCAGAACATCCAGAACCACAAAGCTATAGGGTTATACATTCTATATCAGGAGACTGAGCCACCGCCATATCCAGAACCACAAAGCTATAGGGTTATACATTCTATATCAGGAGACTGAGCCGCCGCCATATCCAGAACCACAAAGCTACAGCGTTATACATTCTATATCAGGAGACTGAGACGCCGCCATATCCAGAACATCCAGAACCAAAAAGCTATAGGGTTATACATTCTATATCAGGAGACTGAGCCGCCGCCATATCCAGAACCACAAAGCTATAGGGTTATACATTCTATATCAGGAGACTGAGCCCCCGCCATATCCAGAACATCCAGAACCACAAAGCTATAGGGTTATACATTCTATATCAGGAGACTGAGCCACCGCCATATCCAGAACCACAAAGCTATAGGGTTATACATTCTATATCAGGAGACTGAGCCGCCGCCATATCCAGAACCACAAAGCTACAGCGTTATACATTCTATATCAGGAGACTGAGCCGCCGCCATATCCAGAACATCCAGAATTACAAAGCTATAGGGATATACATTCTATATCAGAGACTGAGCCGCCGCCATATCCAGAACCACAAAGCTACAGCGTTATACATTCTATATCAGGAGACTGAGCCGCCGCCATATCCAGAACATCCAGAACCACAAAGCTATAAGGTTATACATTCTATATCAGAGACTGAGCCGCCGCCATATCTAGAACCACAAAGCTATAGCGTTATACATTCTATATCAGGAGACTGAGCCGCCGCCATATCCAGAACCACAAAGCTACAGCGTTATACATTCTATATCAGGAGACTGAGCCGCCGCCATATCCAGAACCACAAAGCTATAGGGTTATACATTCTATATCAGGAGACTGAGCCGCCGCCATATCCAGAACATCCAGAACCACAAAGCTATAAGGTTATACATTCTATATCAGGAGACTGAGCCGCCGCCATATCCAGAACCACAAAGCTACAGCGTTATACATTCTATATCAGAGACTGAGCCGCCGCCATATCTAGAACCACAAAGCTATAGCGTTATACATTCTATATCAGGAGACTGAGCCGCCGCCATATCCAGAACCACAAAGCTACAGCGTTATACATTCTATATCAAGAGACTGAGCCGCCGCCATATCCAGAACCACAAAGCTATAGGGTTATACATTCTATATCAGGAGACTGAGCCGCCGCCATATCCAGAACCACAAAGCTATAGGGTTATACATTCTATATCAGGAGACTGAGCCGCCGCCATATCCAGAACATCCAGAACCACAAAGCTATAGGGTTATACATTCTATATCAGGAGACTGAGCCACCGCCATATCCAGAACCACAAAGCTATAGGGTTATACATTCTATATCAGGAGACTGAGCCGCCGCCATATCCAGAACCACAAAGCTACAGCGTTATACATTCTATATCAGGAGACTGAGACGCCGCCATATCCAGAACATCCAGAACCAAAAAGCTATAGGGTTATACATTCTATATCAGGAGACTGAGCCGCCGCCATATCCAGAACCACAAAGCTATAGCGTTATACATTCTATATCAAGAGACTGAGCCGCCGCCATATCCAGAACATCCAGAACCACAAAGCTATAGGGTTATACATTCTATATCAGAGACTGAGCCGCCGCCATATCCAGAACCACAAAGCTATAGCGTTATACATTCTATATCAAGAGACTGAGCCGCCGCCATATCCAGAACATCCAGAACCACAAAGCTATAGGGTTATACATTCTATATCAGGAGACTGAGCCGCCGCCATATCCAGAACATCCAGAACCACAAAGCTATAGGGTTATACATTCTATATCAGAGACTGAGCCGCCGCCATATCCAGAACATCCAGAACCACAAAGCTATAGCGTTATACATTCTATATCAGAGACTGAGCCGCCGCCATATCTAGAACCACAAAGCTATAGGGTTATACATTCTATATCAGAGACTGAGCCGCCGCCATATCCAGAACCACAAAGCTATAGGGTTATACATTCTATATCAGGAGACTGAGCCGCCGCCATATCCAGAACCACAAAGCTATAGCGTTATACATTCTATATCAGGAGACTGAGCCGCCGCCATATCCAGAACCACAAAGCTATAGGGTTATACATTCTATATCAGAGACTGAGCCGCCGCCATATCCAGAACCACAAAGCTATAGAGTTATACATTCTATATCAGGAGACTGAGCCGCCGCCATATCCAGAACATCCAGAACCACAAAGCTATAGCGTTATACATTCTATATCAAGAGACTGAGCCACCGCCATATCCAGAACATCCAGAACCACAAAGCTATAGGGTTATACATTCTATATCAGGAGACTGAGCCGCCGCCATATCCAGAACCACAAAGCTATAGGGTTATACATTCTATATCAGGAGACTGAGCCGCCGCCATATCCAGAACATCCAGAATTACAAAGCTATAGGGTTATACATTCTATATCAGAGACTGAGCCGCCGTCATATCCAGAACCACAAAGCTACAGCGTTATACATTCTATATCAGGAGACTGAGCCGCCGCCATATCCAGAACCACAAAGCTATAGGGTTATACATTCTATATCAGGAGACTGAGCCGCCGCCATATCCAGAACCACAAAGCTATAGCGTTATACATTCTATATCAGAGACTGAGCCGCCGCCATATCCAGAACATCCAGAACCACAAAGCTATAGCGTTATACATTCTATATCAGGAGACTGAGCCGCCGCCATATCCAGAACCACAAAGCTATAGCGTTATACATTCTATATCAGAGACTGAGCCGCCGCCATATCCAGAACATCCAGAACCACAAAGCTATAGGGTTATACATTCTATATCAGAAGACTGAGCCGCCGCCATATCCAGAACCACAAAGCTATAGGGTTATACATTCTATATCAGGAGACTGAGCCGCCGCCATATCCAGAACATCCAGAACCACAAAGCTATAGCGTTATACATTCTATATCAAGAGACTGAGCCGCCGCCATATCCAGAACCACAAAGCTACAGCGTTATACATTCTATATCAAGAGACTGAGCCGCCGCCATATCCAGAACCACAAAGCTACAGCGTTATACATTCTATATCAGGAGACTGAGCCGCCGCCATATCCAGAACCACAAAGCTATAGCGTTATACATTCTATATCAGAGACTGAGCCGCCGCCATATCCAGAACATCCAGAACCACAAAGCTATAGCGTTATACATTCTATATCAGAGACTGAGCCGCCGCCATATCCAGAACATCCAGAACCACAAAGCTATAGGGTTATACATTCTATATCAGGAGACTGAGCCGCCGCCATTTCCAGAACATCCAGAACCACAAAGCTACAGCGTTATACATTCTATATCAGGAGACTGAGCCGCCGCCATATCCAGAACATCCAGAACCACAAAGCTATAGGGTTATACATTCTATATCAGGAGACTGAGCCGCCGCCATATCCAGAACCACAAAGCTACAGCGTTATACATTCTATATCAAAGACTGAACAGCCCTTGTATATATAAAGCTAGTGGGCACCACTAATAATCATGGGGCGCTAAACCAATGCATATAAGTAGTACATCATCCTCTCAAAAGGAAAATAGCATATGCACAAAAAATGGTAGCAAATCTTTATTATATCACTGACATAGATACAAAAATACCACATTAATATATGAATGTACAGGAGGAGTAAACTGAGGGAGACAGCACCCCAAATACTGCTCTACATTAGACACACTAACATGTCCCCATAAGTCCTGCTGGCGATCCGGACGGGACTAATCTACCACTCTGACCATGGACCGTATGTACAATAACACAAATCCAACATCTCTACCTACACAGAGACCCAGTAAAACTAAACAGAAATAATCTAAACATCTTCCTTACATCAAATAAATTGTGGACAACTGGCGAATTCTTGGATCTTACCCTAAAAAAGGAGGGATCCACAATCAACACCACCCTACATCGAAAGGCTACGGCTACAAACAAAACAGCTGGGGGTAGGTGCAGCTCACTTACATAAATCCCAATGCTGAAGGTAGGTACAGCTCACTTACATATATCCCAATGCTGGGGGTAGGTGCAGCTCACTTACATAAATCCTAATGCTGGGGGTAGGTGCAGCTCACTTACATATATCCTAATGCCGGGGGTAGGTGCAGCTCACTTACATAAATCCCAATGCTGGGGGTAGGTACAGCTCACTTACATTAATCCTAATGCTGGGGGTAGGTGCAGCTCACTTACATAAATCCTAATGCTGGGGGTAGGTACAGCTCACTTACATATATCCCAATGCTGGGGGTAGGTGCAGCTCACTTACATATATCCCAATGCCGGGGGTAGGTGCAGCTCACTTACATATATCCCAATGCCGGGGGTAGATACAGCTCACTTACATAAATCCCAATGCTGGGGGTAGGTGCAGCTCACTTACATAAATCCTAATGCTGGGGGTAGGTACAGCTCACTTACATATATCCCAATGCTGGGGGTAGGTACAGCTCACTTACATAAATCCCAATGCTGAAGGTAGGTACAGCTCACTTACATATATCCCAATGCTGGGGGTAGGTACAGCTCACTTACATATATCCCAATGCTGGGGGTAGGTGCAGCTCACTTACATATATCCTAATGCCGGGGGTAGGTGCAGCTCACTTACATAAATCCCAATGCTGGGGGTAGGTACAGCTCACTTACATAAATCCCAATGCTGGGGGTAGGTGCAGCTCACTTACATAAATCCCAATGCTGAAGGTAGGTACAGCTCACTTACATATATCCCAATGCTGGGGGTAGGTACAGCTCACTTACATATATCCCAATGCTGGGGGTAGGTACAGCTCACTTACATATATCCCAATGCTGGGGGTAGGTGCAGCTCACTTACATATATCCTAATGCCGGGGGTAGGTGCAGCTCACTTACATAAATCCCAATGCTGGGGGTAGGTACAGCTCACTTACATATATCCCAATGCTGGGGGTAGGTGCAGCTCACTTACATAAATCCTAATGCTGGGGGTAGATACAGCTCACTTACATAAATCCCAATGCTGGGGGTAGGTGCAGCTCACTTACATAAATCCTAATGCTGGGGGTAGATACAGCTCACTTACATATATCCCAATGCTGGGGGTAGGTGCAGCTCACTTACATAAATCCCAATGCTGGGGGTAGGTGCAGCTCACTTACATAAATCCTAATGCTGGGGGTAGATACAGCTCAGTTACATAAATCCTAATGCTGGGGGTAGGTGCAGCTCACTTACATAAATCCCAATGCTGGGGGTAGGTGCAGCTCACTTACATAAATCCCAATGCTGGGGGTAGATACAGCTCACTTACATAAATCCCAATGCTGGGGGTAGGTGCAGCTCACTTACATAAATCCCAATGCTGGGGGTAGGTACAGCTCACTTACATATATCCCAATGCTGGGGGTAGGTGCAGCTCACTTACATAAATCCCAATGCCGGGGGTAGGTGCAGCTCACTTACATAAATCCCAATGCCGGGGGTAGATACAGCTCACTTACATATATCCCAATGCTGGGGGTAGGTGCAGCTCACTTACATAAATCCCAATGCTGGGGGTAGGTGCAGCTCACTTACATAAATCCCAATGCTGGGGGTAGGTGCAGCTCACTTACATATATCCCAATGCTGGGGGTAGATACAGCTCACTTACATAAATCCCAATGCTGGGGGTAGGTGCAGCTCACTTACATAAATCCCAATGCTGGGGGTAGGTGCAGCTCACTTACATAAATCCTAATGCTGGGGGTAGGTACAGCTCACTTACATAAATCCCAATGCTGGGGGTAGGTACAGCTCACTTACATAAATCCCAATGCTGGGGGTAGATACAGCTCACTTACATAAATCCTAATGCTGGGGGTAGATACAGCTCACTTACATAAATCCCAATGCTGGGGGTAGATACAGCTCACTTACATAAATCCCAATGCTGGGGGTAGATACAGCTCACTTACATAAATCCCAATGCTGGGGGTAGGTGCAGCTCACTTACATAAATCCTAATGCTGGGGGTAGGTACAGCTCACTTACATAAATCCCAATGCTGGGGGTAGGTACAGCTCACTTACATAAATCCCAATGCTGGGGGTAGGTACAGCTCACTTACATAAATCCCAATGCTGGGGGTAGATACAGCTCACTTACATAAATCCCAATGCTGGGGGTAGGTACAGCTCACTTACATAAATCCCAATGCTGGGGGTAGGTGCAGCTCACTTACATAAATCCTAATGCTGGGGGTAGGTGCAGCTCACTTACATAAATCTTAATGCTGGGGGTAGGTACAGCTCACTTACATAAATCCCAATGCTGGGGGTAGGTGCAGCTCACTTACATAAATCTTAATGCTGGGGGTAGGTACAGCTCACTTACATAAATCCCAATGCTGGGGGTAGGTGCAGCTCACTTACATAAATCCTAATGCTGGGGGTAGGTGCAGCTCACTTACATAAATCCCAATGCTGGGGGTAGATACAGCTCACTTACATAAATCCCAATGCTGGGGGTAGATACAGCTCACTTACATAAATCCCAATGCTGGGGGTAGGTACAGCTCACTTACATAAATCCCAATGCTGGGGGTAGGTGCAGCTCAGTTACATAAATCCCAATGCTGGGGGTAGGTGCAGCTCACTTACATAAATCCCAATGCTGGGGGTAGGTGCAGCTCAGTTACATAAATCCCAATGCTGGGGGTAGATACAGCTCACTTACATATATCCCAATGCTGGGGGTAGGTGCAGCTCACTTACATAAATCCCAATGCTGGGGGTAGGTGCAGCTCACTTACATAAATCCTAATGCTGGGGGTAGGTACAGCTCACTTACATAAATCCCAATGCTGGGGGTAGGTACAGCTCAGTTACATAAATCCCAATGCTGGGGGTAGATACAGCTCACTTACATATATCCCAATGCTGGGGGTAGGTACAGCTCACTTACATAAATCCCAATGCTGGGGGTAGGTGCAGCTCACTTACATAAATCCCAATGCTGGGGGTAGGTACAGCTCACTTACATAAATCCCAATGCTGGGGGTAGGTGCAGCTCACTTACATAAATCCTAATGCTGGGGGTAGGTGCAGCTCACTTACATAAATCCCAATGCCGGGGGTAGGTGTAGTCCCCTGTGTACTGTATATATAGCCCGGTCCCCTGTGTACTGTATATATTGCCCGGTCTCCTGTGTACTGTATATATAGCCCGGTCCCCTGTGTACTGTATATATAGCCCGGTCTCCTGTGTACTGTATATATAGCCCGGTCTCCTGTGTACTGTATATATAGCCCGGTCCCCTGTGTACTGTATATATAGCCCGGTCTCCTGTGCACTGTATATATAGCCCGGTCTCCTGTATATATAGGCCGGTCTCCTGTGTACTGTATATATAGGCCGGTCTCCTGTGTACTGTATATATAGCCCGGTCTCCTGTATATATAGGCCGGTCTCCTGTGTACTGTGTATATAGCCCGGTCTCCTGTATATATATAGCCCGGTCTCCTGTGTACTGTATATATTGCCCGGTCTCCTGTGTACTGTATATATAGCCCGGTCTTCTGTGTACTGTATATATAGCCCGGTCTCCTGTGTACTGTATATATAGCCCGGTCTCCTGTATATATAGCCCGGTCTCCTGTGTACTGTATATATAGCCCGGTCTCCTGTGTACTGTATATATAGCCTGGTCTCCTGTGTACTGTATATATAGCCTGGTCTCCTGTATATATAGGCCGGTCTCCTGTGTACTGTATATATAGCCCGGTCTCCTGTATATATAGCCCGGTCTCCTGTGTACTGTATATATAGCCCGGTCTCCTGTGTACTGTATATATAGCCCGGTCTCCTGTGTACTGTATATATAGCCTGGTCTCCTGTATATATAGGCCGGTCTCCTGTGTACTGTATATATAGGCCGGTCTCCTGTGTACTGTATATATAGCCCGGTCTCCTGTATATATAGGCCGGTCTCCTGTGTACTGTGTATATAGCCCGGTCTCTTGTGTACTGTATATATAGCCCGGTCTCCTGTGTACTGTATATATAGCCCGGTCTCCTGTGTACTGTATATATAGGCCGGTCTCCTGTGTATATATAGCCCGGTCCCCTGTGTACTGTATATATTGCCCGGTCTCCTGTGTACTGTATATATAGCCCGGTCCCCTGTGTACTGTATATATAGCCCGGTCTCCTGTGTACTGTATATATAGCCCGGTCTCCTGTGTACTGTATATATAGCCTGGTCTCCTGTATATATAGGCCGGTCTCCTGTGTACTGTATATATAGCCCGGTCTCCTGTGTACTGTATATATAGCCCGGTCCCCTGTGTACTGTATATATAGGCCGGTCCCCTGTGTACTGTATATATTGCCCGGTCTCCTGTGTACTGTATATATAGGCCGGTCCCCTGTGTACTGTATATATTGCCCGGTCTCCTGTGTACTGTATATATAGCCCGGTCTCCTGTGTACTGTATATATAGCCCGGTCTCCTGTAAATATAGCCCGGTCTCCTGTGTACTGTATATATAGCCCGGTCTCTTGTGTACTGTATATATAGCCCGGTCCCCTGTATACTGTATATATAGCCCGGTCTCCTGTGTACTGTATATATAGCCCGGTCCCCTGTGTACTGTATATATAGCCCAGTCTCCTGTGTATATAGCCCGGTCTCCTGTGTACTGTATATATTGCCCGGTCTCCTGTGTACTGTATATATAGGCCGGTCCCCTGTGTACTGTATATATAGCCTGGTCTCCTGTGTACTGTATATATAGCCCGGTCCCCTGTGTACTGTATATATAGCCCGGTCTCCTGTATATATAGCCCGGTCTCCTGTGTACTATATATATAGCCCGGTCTCCTGTGTACTGTATATATAGCCCGGTCCCCTGTATATATAGCCCGGTCTCCTGTATATATAGCCCGGTCTCCTGTGTACTGTATATATAGCCCGGTCTCCTGTGTACTGTATATATAGCCCGGTCTCCTGTATATATAGCCCGGTCTCCTGTGTACTGTATATATAGCCCGGTCTCCTGTGTACTGTATATATAGCCTGGTCTCCTGTGTACTGTATATATAGCCCGGTCTCCTGTGTATATAGGCCGGTCTCCTGTGTACTGTATATATAGCCCGGTCTCCTGTGTATATAGCCCGGTCTCCTGTATACTGTATATATAGCCTGGTCTCCTGTATATATAGCCCGGTCTCCTGTGTACTGTATATATAGCCCGGTCCCCTGTGTACTGTATATATAGCCCGGTCTCCTGTATATATATAGCCCGGTCTCCTGTGTACTGTATATATATAGCCCGGTCTCCTGTGTACTGTATATATAGCCCGGTCTCCTGTATATATAGCCCGGTCTCTTGTGTACAGTATATATAGCCCGGTCCCCTGTATACTGTATATATAGCCCGGTCTCCTGTGTACTGTATATATTGCCCGGTCTCCTGTGTACTGTATATATAGGCCGGTCCCCTGTGTACTGTATATATAGCCTGGTCTCCTGTGTACTGTGTATATAGCCCGGTCTCCTGTGTACTGTATATATAGCCCGGTCTCCTGTATATATAGGCCGGTCTCCTGTATATATAGCCCGGTCTCCTGTGTACTGTATATATAGCCTGGTCTCCTGTATATATAGCCCGGTCTCCTGTGTACTATATATATAGCCCGGTCCCCTGTATACTGTATATATAGCCCGGTCTCCTGTATATATAGCCCGGTCTCCTGTGTACTGTATATATAGCCCGGTCTCCTGTGTACTGTATATATAGCCCGGTCTCCTGTATATATAGCCCGGTCTCCTGTGTACTGTATATATAGCCCGGTCTCCTGTGTACTGTATATATAGCCTGGTCTCCTGTGTACTGTATATATAGCCCGGTCTCCTGTGTATATAGGCCGGTCTCCTGTGTACTGTATATATAGCCTGGTCTCCTGTATATATAGCCCGGTCTCCTGTGTACTGTATATATAGGCCGGTCTCCTGTGTACTGTATATATAGGCCGGTCTCCTGTGTACTGTATATATAGCCCGGTCTCCTGTGTACTGTATATATAGCCCGGTCTCCTGTGTACTGTATATATAGCCCGGTCTCCTGTGTATATAGCCCGGTCCCCTGTGTACTGTGTATATAGCCCGGTCTCCTGTATATATAGCCCGGTCCCCTGTGTACTGTGTATATAGCCCGGTCTCCTGTATATATAGCCCGGTCTCCTGTGTATATAGCCCGGTCTCCTGTGTACTGTATATATAGGCCGGTCTCCTGTGTACTGTATATATAGCCCGGTCTCCTGTATATATAGCCCGGTCTCCTGTGTACTGTATATATAGGCCGGTCTCCTGTGTACTGTATATATAGGCCGGTCTCCTGTGTACTGTATATATAGGCCGGTCTCCTGTGTACTGTATATATAGGCCGGTCTCCTGTGTACTGTATATATAGCCTGGTCTCCTGTGTACTGTATATATAGCCCGGTCTCCTGTGTACTGTATATATAGCCCGGTCTCCTGTGTACTGTATATATAGCCCGGTCTCCTGTATATACAGGCCGGTCTCCTGTATATATAGGCCGGTCTCCTGTGTACTGTATATATAGGCCGGTCTCCTGTGTACTGTATATATAGCCCGGTCCCCTGTGTACTGTGTATATAGCCCGGTCTCCTGTATATATAGCCCGGTCCCCTGTGTACTGTGTATATAGCCCGGTCTCCTGTTATATAGCCCGGTCTCCTGTGTACTGTATATATAGGCCGGTCTCCTGTGTACTGTATATATAGCCCGGTCTCCTGTATATATAGCCCGGTCTCCTGTATATATAGCCCGGTCTCCTGTGTACTGTATATATAGCCCGGTTTCCTGTATATATAGCCCGGTCTCCTGTGTATATAGCCCGGTCTCCTGTGTACTGTATATATAGGCCGGTCTCCTGTGTACTGTATATATAGCCCGGTCTCCTGTATATATAGCCCGGTCTCCTGTGTACTGTATATATAGCCCGGTCTCCTGTGTACTGTATATATAGCCCGGTCTCCTGTATATATAGCCCGGTCTCCTGTGTACTGTATATATAGCCCGGTCTCCTGTGTACTGTATATATAGCCCGGTCTCCTGTGTACTGTATATATAGCCCGGTCTCCTGTGTACTGTATATATAGCCCGGTCTCCTGTGTACTGTATATATAGCCCGGTCTCCTGTGTACTGTATATATAGCCCGGTCTCCTGTGTATATAGCCCGGTCTCCTGTGTACTGTGTATATAGCCCGGTCTCCTGTGTACTGTATATATAGCCCGGTCTCCTGTGTACTGTATATATAGCCCGGTCTCCTGTGTATATAGCCCGGTCTCCTGTGTACTGTATATATAGCCCGGTCTCCTGTATATATAGCCCGGTCTCCTGTATATATAGCCCGGTCCCCTGTGTACTGTATATATAGCCCGGTCTCCTGTATATATAGCTCGGTCTCCTGTGTACTGTATATATAGCTCGGTCTCCTGTATATATAGCCCGGTCTCCTGTATATATAGCCCGGTCCCCTGTGTACTGTATATATAGCCCGGTCTCCTGTGTACTGTATATATAGCCCTGTCCCCTGTGTACTGTATATATAGCCCGGTCTCCTGTATATATAGCCCGGTCTCCTGTATATATAGCCCGGTCTCCTGTGTACTGTATATATAGCCCTGTCCCCTGTGTACTGTATATATAGCCCGGTGTCCTGTATATATAGCCCGGTCTCCTGTGTACTGTATATATAGCCCGGTCTCCTGTGTATATAGCCCGGTCTCCTGTGTACTGTATATATAGCCTGGTTTCCTGTATATATATAGCCCGGTCTCCTGTGTACTGTGTATATAGCCCGGTCTCCTGTATATATAGGCCGGTCTCCTGTGTACTGTATATATAGGCCGGTCTCCTGTGTACTGTATATATAGCCCGGTCTCCTGTATATATAGGCCGGTCTCCTGTGTACTGTATATATAGGCCGGTCTCCTGTGTACTGTATATATAGCCCAGTCTCCTGTGTACTGTATATATAGCCCGGTCTCCTGTATATATAGGCCGGTCTCCTGTGTACTGTATATATAGCCCGGTCCCCTGTGTACTGTGTATATAGCCCGGTCTCCTGTGTACTGTATATATAGCCCGGTCCCCTGTGTACTGTATATATAGCCCGGTCTCCTGTGTACTGTATATATAGCCCGGTCCCCTGTGTACTGTATATATAGCCCGGTCTCCTGTGTACTGTATATATTGCCCGGTCTCCTGTGTACTGTATATATAGCCCGGTCCCCTGTGTACTGTATATATAGCCCGGTCTCCTGTGTACTGTATATATAGCCCGGTCTCCTGTATACTGTATATATAGCCCGGTCTCCTGTATATATAGCCCGGTCTCCTGTGTACTGTATATATAGCCCGGTCTCCTGTGTACTGTATATATAGCCCGGTCTCCTGTGTACTGTATATATAGCCCGGTCTCCTGTATTTATAGCCCGGTCTCCTGTGTACTGTATATATAGCCCGGTCTCCTGTATATATAGCCCGGTCTCCTGTGTACTGTATATATAGCCCGGTCCCCTGTGTACTGTATATATAGCCCGGTCTCCTGTATATATAGCCCGGTCTCCTGTGTACTGTATATATAGCCCGGTCTCCTGTGTACTGTATATATAGCCCGGTCTCCTGTATATATAGCCCGGTCTCCTGTGTACTGTATATATAGCCCGGTCCCCTGTGTACTGTATATATAGCCCGGTCTCCTGTGTACTGTATATATAGCCCGGTCTCCTGTATATATAGGCCGGTCTCCTGTGTACTGTATATATTGCCCGGTCTCCTGTGTACTGTATATATAGCCCGGTCTCCTGTGTACTGTATATATAGCCCGGTCTCCTGTGTACTGTATATATAGCCCGGTCTCCTGTGTACTGTATATATAGCCCGGTCTCCTGTATATATAGGCCGGTCTCCTGTGTACTGTATATATAGCCCGGTCCCCTGTGTACTGTATATATAGCCCGGTCTCCTGTGTACTGTATATATAGGCCGGTCTCCTGTATATATAGCCCGGTCTCCTGTGTACTGTATATATAGGCCGGTCCCCTGTGTACTGTATATATAGCCCGGTCTCCTGTATATATAGCCCGGTCTCCTGTGTACTGTATATATAGCCTGGTCTCCTGTATATATAGCCCGGTCTCCTGTGTACTGTATATATAGCCCGGTCTCCTGTGTACTGTATATATAGCCCGGTCCCCTGTGTACTGTATATATAGCCTGGTCTCCTGTGTACTGTATATATAGCCTGGTCTCCTGTGTACTGTATATATAGCCCGGTCTCCTGTATATATAGCCCGGTCTCCTGTATATATAGCCCGGTCTCCTGTGTACTATATATATAGCCCGGTCTCCTGTATATATAGCCCGGTCCCCTGTGTACTGTATATATAGCCCGGTCTCCTGTGTACTGTATATATAGCCTGGTCTCCTGTGTACTGTATATATAGCCCGGTCTCCTGTATATATAGCCCGGTCTCCTGTATATATAGCCCGGTCTCCTGTGTACTATATATATAGCCCGGTCTCCTGTATATATAGCCCGGTCTCCTGTGTACTGTATATATAGCCCGGTCTCCTGTGTATATAGCCCGGTCTCCTGTGTACTGTATATATAGCCCGGTCTCCTGTGTACTGTATATATAGCCTGGTCTCCTGTGTATATAGCCCGGTCTCCTGTATATATAGCCCGGTCTCCTGTGTACTGTATATATAGCCCGGTCTCCTGTGTACTGTATATATAGCCCGGTCCCCTGTGTACTGTGTATATAGCCCGGTCTCCTGTGTACTGTATATATAGGCCGGTCCCCTGTGTACTGTATATATAGCCTGGTCTCCTGTGTACTGTATATATAGCCTGGTCTCCTGTGTACTGTATATATAGCCCGGTCTCCTGTATATATAGGTCGGTCTCCTGTGTATATAGCCCGGTCTCCTGTATATATTGCCCGGTCCCCTGTGTACTGTATATATTGCCCGGTCTCCTGTGTACTGTATATATAGGCCGGTCCCCTGTGTACTGTATATATAGCCTGGTCTCCTGTGTACTGTATATATAGCCTGGTCTCCTGTGTACTGTATATATAGCCCGGTCTCCTGTGTACTATATATATAGCCCGGTCTCCTGTGTACTGTATATATAGCCCGGTCTCCTGTGTACTGTATATATAGCCCGGTCTCCTGTGTATATAGCCCGGTCTCCTGTGTACTGTATATATAGCCCGGTCTCCTGTATATATAGCCCTGTCTCCTGTGTACTGTATATATAGCCCGGTCTCCTGTGTACTGTATATATAGCCCGGTCCCCTGTATATATAGCCCAGTCCCCTGTGTACTGTATATATAGCCCGGTCTCCTGTGTACTGTATATATAGCCCGGTCTCCTGTGTACTGTATATATAGCCCGGTCTCCTGTATATATAGCCCGGTCTCCTGTGTACTGTATATATAGCCCGGTCTCCTGTGTACTGTATATATAGGCCGGTCTCCTGTGTACTGTATATATTGCCCGGTCTCCTGTGTACTGTATATATAGCCCGGTCCCCTGTGTACTGTATATATAGGCCGGTCTCCTGTGTACTGTATATATAGCCCGGTCTCCTGTGTATATAGCCCGGTCTCCTGTGTACTGTATATATAGCCCGGTCTCCTGTATATATAGCCCGGTCTCCTGTGTACTGTATATATAGCCCGGTCTCCTGTGTATATAGCCCGGTCCCCTGTGTACTGTATATATAGCCCGGTCCCCTGTATACTGTATATATAGCCCGGTCTCCTGTATATATAGCCCGGTCTCCTGTATATATAGCCCGGTCTCCTGTGTACTGTATATATAGCCCGGTCTCCTGTGTACTGTATATATAGCCCGGTCTCCTGTATATATAGCCCGGTCTCCTGTGTACTGTATATATAGCCCGGTCTCCTGTGTACTGTATATATAGCCCGGTCTCCTGTATATATAGCCCGGTCTCCTGTATATATAGCCCGGTCTCCTGTGTACTGTATATATAGCCCGGTCTCCTGTATATATAGGTCGGTCTCCTGTGTATATAGCCCGGTCTCCTGTATATATAGCCCGGTCTCCTGTGTACTGTATATATAGCCCAGTCTCCTGTATATATAGGCCGGTCTCCTGTGTATATAGCCCGGTCTCCTGTGTATATAGCCCGGTCTCCTGTATATATAGCCCGGTCTCCTGTGTACTGTATATATAGCCCGGTCTCCTGTATATATAGGCCGGTCTCCTGTGTATATAGCCCGGTCTCCTGTATATATAGCCCGGTCTCCTGTATATATAGCCCGGTCTCCTGTATATATAGCCCGGTCTCCTGTATATATAGGCCGGTCTCCTGTGTACTGTATATATAGCCCGGTCTCCTGTATATATAGGCCGGTCTCCTGTGTACTGTATATATAGCCCGGTCTCCTGTGTATATAGCCCGGTCTCCTGTGTACTGTATATATAGCCCGGTCTCCTGTGTACTGTATATATAGCCCGGTCCCCTGTGTACTGTATATATAGCCCGGTCTCCTGTATATATAGGCCGGTCTCCTGTGTACTATATATATAGGCCGGTCTCCTGTGTACTGTATATATAGGCCGGTCTCCTGTGTACTATATATATAGGCCGGTCTCCTGTGTACTGTATATATAGGCCGGTCTCCTGTGTACTATATATATAGGCCGGTCCCCTGTGTACTGTGTATATAGCCCGGTCTCCTGTGTACTGTGTATATAGCCTGGTCTCCTGTGTATATAGCCCGGTCCCCTGTGTACTGTATATATAGCCCAGTCTCCTGTGTACTGTATATATAGGCCGGTCTCCTGTGTACTGTGTATATATAGCCCGGTCTCCTGTGTATATATAGCCCGGTCCCCTGTGTACTGTATATATAGGCCGGTCCCCTGTGTACTGTATATATAGCCCGGTCTCCTGTGTACTGTATATATAGCCCGGTCTCCTGTGTACTGTATATATAGGCCGGTCTCCTGTGTACTGTATATATAGGCCGGTCCCCTGTGTACTGTGTATATAGCCCGGTCTCCTGTATACTGTATATATAGCCCGGTCTCCTGTATATATAGCCCGGTCTCCTGTGTACTGTATATATAGCCCGGTCTCCTGTATATATAGCCCGGTCTCCTGTGTACTGTATATATAGCCCGGTCTCCTGTGTATATAACCCGGTCTCCTGTGTACTGTATATATAGCCCGGTCTCTTGTATATATAGCCCAGTCTCCTGTGTACTGTGTATATATAGGCCGGTCTCCTGTGTACTGTATATATAGGCCGGTCCCCTGTGTACTGTATATATAGCCCGGTCTCTTGTATATATAGCCCAGTCTCCTGTGTACTGTGTATATATAGCCCGGTCTCCTGTGTACTGTATATATAGCCCGGTCCCCTGTGTACTGTATATATAGCCCGGTCTCCTGTGTACTGTATATATAGCCCGGTCTCCTGTATATATAGCCCGGTCTCCTGTGTACTGTATATATAGCCCGGTCTCCTGTGTACTGTATATATAGCCCGGTCTCCTGTGTACTGTATATATAGCCTGGTCTCCTGTGTACTGTATATATAGCCCGGTCCCCTGTGTACTGTATATATAGGCCGGTCTCCTGTGTACTGTATATATAGGCCGGTCCCCTGTGTACTGTATATATAGCCCGGTCTCCTGTGTACTGTATATATAGCCCGGTCCCCTGTGTACTGTATATATAGCCCGGTCTCCTGTGTACTGTATATATAGGCCGGTCTCCTGTGTATATATAGCCCGGTCTCCTGTGTATATAGGCCGGTCCCCTGTGTACTGTATATATAGCCCGGTCCCCTGTGTACTGTATATATAGCCCGGTCTCCTGTGTACTGTATATATAGCCCGGTCCCCTGTGTACTGTATATATAGCCCGGTCTCCTGTGTACTGTATATATAGGCCGGTCCCCTGTGTACTGTATATATAGCCCGGTCTCCTGTGTACTGTGTATATAGCCCGGTCTTCTGTGTACTGTATATATAGCCCGGTCTCCTGTGTACTGTATATATAGGCCGGTCTCCTGTGTACTGTATATATAGGCCGGTCTCCTGTGTACTGTATATATAGCCCGGTCTCCTGTGTACTGTATATATAGCCCGGTCCCCTGTATATATAGGCCGGTCTCCTGTGTACTGTATATATAGCCCGGTCTCCTGTATATATAGGCCGGTCTCCTGTGTACTGTATATATAGCCCGGTCTCCTGTGTACTGTATATATAGCCCGGTCTCCTGTATATATAGGCCGGTCTCCTGTGTACTGTATATATAGCCCGGTCTCCTGTATATATAGGCCGGTCTCCTGTGTACTGTATATATAGCCCGGTCTCCTGTGTACTATATATATAGCCCGGTCTCCTGTGTACTGTATATATAGCCCGTTCTCCTGTGTACTGTATATATAGCCCGGTCTCCTGTGTACTGTATATATAGGCCGGTCTCCTGTGTACTATATATATAGCCCGGTCTCCTGTGTATATATAGCCCGGTCTCCTGTATATATAGGCCGGTCTCCTGTGTACTGTATATATAGGCCGGTCCCCTGTGTACTGTATATATAGGCCGGTCTCCTGTGTACTGTATATATAGGCCGGTCTCCTGTGTACTGTATATATAGCCCGGTCTCCTGTGTATATAGCCCGGTCTCCTGTGTACTGTGTATATAGCCCGGTCTCCTGTGTACTGTATATATAGGCCGGTCCCCTGTGTACTGTATATATAGGCCGGTCTCCTGTGTACTGTATATATAGGTCGGTCTCCTGTGTACTGTATATATAGCCCAGTCTCCTGTGTATATAGCCCGGTCTCCTGTGTACTGTATATATTGCCCGGTCTCCTGTGTACTGTATATATAGGCCGGTCTCCTGTGTACTGTATATATAGGCCGGTCTCCTGTGTACTGTATATATAGCCCGGTCTCCTGTGTATATAGCCCGGTCTCCTGTGTACTGTGTATATAGCCCGGTCTCCTGTGTACTGTATATATAGGCCGGTCCCCTGTGTACTGTATATATAGCCCGGTCTCCTGTGTACTGTATATATAGCCCGGTCTCCTGTGTACTGTATATATAGGCCGGTCTCCTGTGTACTGTATATATAGCCCGGTCTCCTGTGTACTATATATATAGCCCGGTCTCCTGTGTACTGTATATATAGCCCGTTCTCCTGTGTACTGTATATATAGCCCGGTCTCCTGTATATATAGGCCGGTCTCCTGTGTACTGTATATATAGGCCGGTCTCCTGTGTACTATATATATAGCCCGGTCTCCTGTGTATATATAGCCCGGTCTCCTGTATATATAGGCCGGTCTCCTGTGTACTGTATATATAGGCCGGTCCCCTGTGTACTGTATATATAGGCCGGTCTCCTGTGTACTGTATATATAGGCCGGTCTCCTGTGTACTGTATATATAGCCCGGTCTCCTGTGTACTGTATATATTGCCCGGTCTCCTGTGTACTGTATATATAGGCCGGTCTCCTGTGTACTGTATATATAGCCCGGTCTCCTGTATATATAGCCCGGTCTCCTGTGTATATAGCCCGGTCTCCTGTGTACTGTATATATAGGCCGGTCCCCTGTGTACTGTATATATAGCCCGGTCTCCTGTGTACTGTATATATAGCCCGGTCTCCTGTGTACTGTATATATAGGCCGGTCTCCTGTGTACTGTATATATAGCCCGGTCTCCTGTGTACTGTATATATAGCCCGGTCTCCTGTGTACTGTATATATAGGCCGGTCTCCTGTGTACTGTATATATAGCCCGGTCTCCTGTATATATAGCCCGGTCTCCTGTGTATATAGCCCGGTCTCCTGTGTACTGTGTATATAGCCCGGTCTCCTGTGTACTGTATATATAGGCCGGTCCCCTGTGTACTGTATATATAGCCCGGTCTCCTGTGTACTGTATATATAGGCCGGTCCCCTGTGTACTGTATATATAGCCCGGTCTCCTGTGTACTGTATATATAGCCCGGTCTCCTGTGTACTGTATATATAGCCCGGTCTCCTGTGTACTGTATATATAGGCCGGTCTCCTGTGTACTGTATATATAGCCCGGTCCCCTGTATATATAGCCCGGTCTCCTGTATATATAGGCCGGTCTCCTGTGTACTGTATATATAGCCCGGTCTCCTGTGTACTGTATATATAGCCCGGTCTCCTGTATATATAGGCCGGTCTCCTGTATATATAGCCCGGTCTCCTGTGTACTGTATATATAGCCCGGTCTCCTGTGTACTGTATATATAGCCCGGTCTCCTGTGTACTGTATATATAGCCCGGTCCCCTGTATATATAGCCCGGTCTCCTGTGTACTGTATATATAGCCCGGTCTCCTGTATATATAGGCCGGTCTCCTGTGTACTGTATATATAGCCCGGTCCCCTGTGTACTGTATATATAGCCCGGTCTCCTGTATATATATAGCCCAGTCTCCTGTGTACTGTATATATAGCCCGGTCTCCTGTGTACTGTATATATAGCCCGGTCTCCTGTATATATAGCCCGGTCTCCTGTATATATAGCCCGGTCTCCTGTGTACTGTATATATAGGCCGGTCCCCTGTGTACTGTATATATAGGCCGGTCTCCTGTGTACTGTATATATAGCCCGGTCTCCTGTATATATAGCCCGGTCTCCTGTATATATAGCCCGGTCTCCTGTGTACTGTATATATAGGCCGGTCCCCTGTATATATAGCCCGGTCTCCTGTGTACTGTATATATAGGCCGGTCTCCTGTGTACTGTATATATAGCCCGGTCCCCTGTATATATAGCCCGGTCTCCTGTATATATAGGCCGGTCTCCTGTGTAATGTATATATAGCCCGGTCTCCTGTGTACTGTATATATAGCCCGGTCTCCTGTATATATAGGCCGGTCTCCTGTATATATAGCCCGGTCTCCTGTGTACTGTATATATAGCCCGGTCTCCTGTGTACTGTATATATAGCCCGGTCTCCTGTGTACTGTATATATAGCCCGGTCCCCTGTATATATAGCCCGGTCTCCTGTGTACTGTATATATAGCCCGGTCTCCTGTATATATAGGCCGGTCTCCTGTGTACTGTATATATAGCCCGGTCCCCTGTGTACTGTATATATAGCCCGGTCTCCTGTATATATATAGCCCAGTCTCCTGTGTACTGTATATATAGCCCGGTCCCCTGTGTACTGTATATATAGGCCGGTCTCCTGTGTACTGTATATATAGCCCGGTCTCCTGTATATATAGCCCGGTCTCCTGTATATATAGCCCGGTCTCCTGTGTACTGTATATATAGGCCGGTCCCCTGTGTACTGTATATATAGGCCGGTCTCCTGTGTACTGTATATATAGCCCGGTCTCCTGTATATATAGCCCGGTCTCCTGTATATATAGCCCGGTCTCCTGTGTACTGTATATATAGGCCGGTCCCCTGTATATATAGCCCGGTCTCCTGTGTACTGTATATATAGCCCGGTCTCCTGTATATATAGGCCGGTCTCCTGTGTACTGTATATATAGCCCGGTCTCCTGTATATATAGGCCGGTCTCCTGTATATATAGGCCGGTCTCCTGTGTACTGTATATATAGCCCGGTCTCCTGTATATATAGGCCGGTCTCCTGTGTACTGTATATATAGCCCGGTCTCCTGTATATATAGGCCGGTCTCCTGTATATATAGGCCGGTCTCCTGTGTACTGTATATATAGCCCGGTCTCCTGTATATATAGGCCGGTCTCCTGTGTACTGTATAGTCGGTCCCCCATATAGCCAGGATTTGCTGTGTTAGAGCTCAGACGGGCAGGATTTCGGTTACTTTGGGCCTGTATATAAGGGCTGAATTTCTTTTGGTTTCAATAAACAATCAGGGACATCTTTATAAAAGTTTGTGTCCCTGTTTGTGTCCGTGTCTCTGACGGCCAATCCTGTTGTCTGCCCGACTCTACAGAGCTAATCTCCCACACTGTATATACATACATATACCCTATATAAGGGGGAACACCGCATATATTATTTTAGACAAACTGAATTTAGCTGCATCAGTATAACCCTCATCTGTCCACTATCACTGACAGCCATTGCTGCATGCTGAGAGGATGATGGGAGTAACTCTCCAGATCTCAGTCCAAAGACCAGATCACCCATCAAATGACGCTTATATGACCTCCGTGTGCTTGAAGTATCATGTTATAAGGACTCTGACCTTCTTATTTTACCGCTTTGTATTTTATTTCTTTAATATTTGTCTTTATTTTATTGCAGCACAAGGGCCCTGTGGCCGATGGATTTTATAGGTTTCTGATTCCAACCCCCTATTAGCGCTTAATGCTTAGAGGACAGATACTGTCAGGAACCGGACAGCAGGGCAAGACAAGACAGTGAGCCCTAAGCTTAGCCCCGCCCACTGTCCTCTACCTACTTGCCACAATCCGCCCTAAGATGGCGGCGAGCAACTGGGCGGCGGTCCCTGCACTGGCTAGGTGGGACACAAAGACAAGACAGACAGACAAAACACAATGAAGAATAGTCGACAGTCCGGGTCACAACAATCGGGCAGCAAAAGTACAAAATCACAATCCAATAAGCAGAGTCAAAAAACAAGCAATATGGTCAGGGGCCGGCGGCTAGCAAGGAAGGTCAGAACACAGGGCAGAAGGGTCAGAGAAACGACAGATAATAGCAGAACACAAGCAGGCAGAGACTAAGTCAATAACCAGCAATGATATCCCAGACTGAGGAGGTTATATAGGAGGCCGGGGATCTGATCCAGAACATCATTGGACCATCCCCCTGATCTCCAAGCACAGACAGCTGAGAACAGAACAGATCCACTGGCAGGAAGACCTGTCAGTCACAGCAGAACCAAAACACAGATTAACCCAGACATGGCCAGACAGAACTCAGCAGGTGAAGTCGGGTGTGTCTCCCAAAGAGAGCAAATAAACCAGTGTTCAGACACAGCAAAACAAACCACAGAACAGAATAAGAGAATATCAGCGCCTTCTCGGCCGCACAGCACGAGCAGAGGGACGCATAACGCTCCGCAAAGATACCATCCTGACAGATACATTTTCTTTTACGGCTACAAACAGCCTCCTCCACTACTCAAGCTTCCATCCTGCCTCTACACGGACAGCGCTCCCTACGGGCCAATTTCTTAGACTACGACGGATCTGCACTGATTTCTCAGACTTCAAGGTGGCTTCGGCGGACCTTACAAAGAGACTAAGGACTTGGGGTTATCCGAAGAGAGTGGTGTCCAAAGCCAACCAACCGGCTTTGAGGAGCGATAGGACGGAACTGTTACAAACTAAAACCAAAGTGGACCCACCAATCATCAGACTGGTTGCTACCTACAATGAGAATTGGAATGAGGTAAGACAATTGCTAACAAAAAACTGGGGCATTTTAATGAGCGATAACAAGATTGCACAATTTATTTTGGATAAACCTACTATTACGGCACGCAGGGCCCCGAACTTGAGGAACCAGTTGGTGAGAAGCCATTTTGAAAAAAACGGGTAGAAGGCCTCAAAAATTGTGGCCACCTATCCCTGGGGTGAATGTAATGTATGCCCCTTTATGATTTCTAGGAATGAGTTCATCAACCAATCGGATGGACAGAGAAAGAATCTGCGGGAGTATGCTATATCTATTGCTGTGCTCCTGCCCGATAACTTATGTAGGACAGACCACTCAACCCCTGAAGAAACGGCTACAGAAACATCTATCTACAATCTCCTTGGCCAGGCGGGACAAGACAAATGGTAAGACCCTTACTTCAGTGGCTGAACCTTTTCTCATGAAACACAACTGCAGTACAAGAGATCTAAGAGTCGCTGTTTTGGGTAGGATCCATGGCAATGTACGGGGGGGTGACATGGTCCGTCCTCTGCTCAGAATGGAGTCTCGATACAATTAGGAACTGGACACTCTAACACCAAACGGCTTGATTGAGGAGTTGTTATTCTCAGGGTTCTACAAGAGATGATTTGATGCCATATTCCAACCTTTGTAGTTTGACCTGGTAGGTAGTATTTTCTCTCTTACACTATGGAGCACCAACCATGTGTGGGTCCTCTTCATGGCATGAGTGTTGTGGGGAGGCACTGGGATGGGGTACACGTGTGTCAGGGTGGGGGGTGGGGAGGGTCTGGGTGTGTATGTGTGTGCGGGGGGGGGGGGGGCCTGTAGTAGTGGGTTGTCCTCTTGGGGGACCTTACGAGGCACATGGACATTCATTGGGTCGTCCTCAGGTCGTCCTCGTCACAGGGCACACGGGTCACTGCTTCACACTTTTCACCCACTGTGCAGTTTTTTTACATTCATATAGGTTGGGGTCACGCACTGGGCCCCCATGTTGGTCTCTTGTTTACGATAACATATCCTGCTAGTTACACATATAGTATATCCTGCAAGATATACATAATTATAGTGCCAGGCTTTTCCAATCCTGGACAAACCTTAGCCGCCTCCAGGTTACCTGTATCGTCTTCTCTCTTTGAGGTTAGATACACCCACATATACTGTCGTTTTCATCATGTTAATAACCCCTACTCCGTTCTTTATTTATCCTTGAAGGTTAGATACCTCCATTCGTGTTGCCTTATGCGTCTGATCCCTATTACCCTTGTATACAAATCACGGGAGGATACCTCTGCGAAGATGCGTGAAAATCAAAGTCAAGCCAGAAGAGAAAGGAGAAAGAGAAATTGTCTGGATAACCTTAACAGAGAAACTAACATCTAATCAGATGTCCCCTTGGTTGGAGAAGATACAGAGTGGACTTTAACAAATGTTTGGCCAGGATTTGGATTGTGCTTGGACTCTATGGGATCTTCCCATCCTGCTCACGGTACATTCGCACCTTATTCACCACTATTGTGTGATCAATTGACCTGCATATCGCTTCTTTATTTTTTTTATTTAATTTTTTTTTTTTATTCACTATTGTTCATACATGTGCAGGAGAATATATCATTATTTCCAGATCGTCCCTCATGACAGCACCACCTGGAGATTGATCCCCATTGGTCCTAATAGGAACAGGAAGCACAAGAGGTTAAAAAGGGCCCCACCCCTCCACCTCCTCGGTGGTTTCCTGTTCCTACAGGTCCTGGGGCTGGCGCGGGATCAGTGTTTTTCTGCCAGGCGGGCGAAGGCGACTGGATCCTCCCCATCTCTTCGATTGCTCGCACGACTTGGGGTCTGTGCCTCCTGGTCCCATCGTTACCCCGCTGCCGCGCTTAATGAGTTTAAGCAGCAGGGGAAGCAGCATGGAGCTGCGTGCCAGGCCTCGGTCCCACGTGTGTGGTTTCCCTGGTTTCCTCCCGGCCCAGGATCCCTGCCGGCGCGCGCGGCGTCCCACGTCATCACGCTGCGTTGAGCGGGGTACCCTGGGACCGGAAGCTCCGCCTCCAAAATGGCGCTGTCCACCGGAACGCTGCCGCAATGGGGATGCCGGAGGGCAGGTGCTGGGGGCGTTTTGGCGCCAGGATCCCAGCTGATCTGAGGTCTGCTGCTTATTTAAGGTAAGCCAGTGCTGCATTTTCTCCCTCTTTGTATCATGGACGCTCCCCGCTCTGAATCTGTGGAGCAGGCCACTGCGGCGAACCCAGTAAGTAGCTGAGCCAGGGGCTCACTTACTATACTTGGTTACAAACATTCTGGTAGTAGCTCTCCTTCTCTCTCTAGGGAGACAAGGAGACCGCTAAGAAGCCTAAATCCAAGAGATGCAGTATATGCAATGACAGGCTGCCAGAGGGTTATGGAAAACAACTATGTAAGCCCTGTACAGCCAGAATATTGCGGCAGGAGTCCACCTCAGTTATGGATGAACTCCGTAAAGCTATCACCGAAGAGGTTAAAGCCTCGGTGTCTGCAGCTTTAATTAAAGATAAGCCTCCTTCCCCTCAACCAACACCTAAAAAGAGGCGCATGGTTATTGCTGACTCCGACTCTGAGGTAGAGGCTATATCTACTGGGGATAAATCTGAGGAAAATGAGGCTGAGGATATAGAACCCACTATAGAGAATGCGGTACAAGATACTTCTACTTTTCGGCTGAAGACACTGACATCGCTGTAAGGAGCACAATGGATAGAGAACCCTCTAATAAACAGGATGAAATGTTTGGTGGTCTCAAACCGAAAAAAAGACAAGTATTTCCTGTGCATGAAAATGTAAAAGGTTTAGTTATAGACGAATGGCAGGAGCCAGAGAAGAAATTGCAAATTGCAAAAGAATATAGAGCCAGGTTCCCCTTTGATGAGGAGGAAACTAAGTTATGGACTGAGTCTCCAAAGGTAGACGTACAGGTCTCCAAGATGGTGAAGAAAATTTCTCTTCCCTTTGAGGATGCCTCACAGTTAAGGGATCCTATGGACAGGAAAATAGATGGACTGTTGCGCAGAGCATGGACCTCCACGTCCTCTGCGATCAATCCAAATATTGCTGCTACCACCGTAGCCAGATCCCTGTTTATCTGGCTCCAGGAGTTGGAAAGCCATCTAGAGAAAAAGACTCCTCCAGAAAAGATTTTGGAGTCCATCCCTATGCTCAAACTGGCCACTGCTTATCTAGTAGATATCTCAGCCGAATCAGTTCGTTTTGCAGCTAATTCTGCGGCCGTGACTACGGCAGCCAGGAGGGCCCTGTGGCTAAAAAACTGGAATGGGGATAGTACATCTAAGAATAAACTGTGTGCCATTCCCTTTGAAGGTTCCATGCTGTTCGGCTCCATGCTCAACACCATTCTAGAGCAAGCAGCCGACAAAAAGAAGGACTTCCCCAAGGAAAAAGCTGCAAAAGGTAAACAAAATTTTCGTTCCTTCAAGCAGTATCCCTCTAAATCCTATAGAGGTAAAGGCAAAACTGGGAGGTGGAGCTACCCCAAGGGTGGAAAAGGGAGAGAGTTCCTCCTCAACCCTAAATCCTCAGATAAGAAGCAATAGCAGCCTTCGGGTGGGGGGCAGACTCTCCCAGTTCTATCATCAATGGGAGAACATAAAAAACCCTTTCATTCTGTCATCTTTAGAAAACGGGTTTAAAATAGAATTTTCAGACCCCCCTCCTCAAAAATATTGTATCACTTCATTAGGTTCGGACACCTTAAATGAGCGTCTGTGGCAAGGTGTGTCGGAACTTATTACATTAGATGCAATTATCGAGGTACCTCCGGACCAACAAGGTCAGGGCCACTATTCCAGATTGTTTTTGGTCCAGAAACCTAATGGTACTTATAGAACGATAATAAATCTAAAACCTCTAAACCAGGTAATAGTGTATATAAGATTTAAAATGGAAACACTCAAAACAGCCATCCCCCTAATTTCTAAGGATGCCTGGTTAGCCACGATAGACCTCAAAGACGCTTATTTTCATATACCCATATGCGAAAAACATCAGAAATATCTGAGATTCGCAATAGTTCACAACCACATTACTCACCATTTTCAGTTCAAAGCCCTACCATTTGGAATAGCGTCAGCACCACGCATATTTACAAAAGTTATGGTCGAAGTAGTAGCCTATCTCAGACTACAAAATGTGACAATCATTCCATATCTAGATGACCTACTGTTGGTGGCTCAGTCAAAAGATCTTCTAGAGTCAAATATTGCAATAACCATATCTTGCCTTCAGGAGCTAGGATGGATCGTAAACCTCCATAAATTGGACTTACATCCGTCTCACAGAAAGAAGTTCCTAGGCATGCTTCTGGATACAGAACTTCAGACAACATTTCTTCCTCAAGAAAAGGTAAACACGCTTCTAGAAAAATTCAGGAAGTTCTCCAAGAAAAAAGTGATGACCATACGAGAGGCAATGTCTGTCCTGGGATCAATGACTTCTTGCATCCCGGCAGTGCCTTGGTGTCAAAGCCACTCTCGGACATTGCAGTCCCAGATCCTAAAATCATGGAATCGGCTTCAGTCTTCCCTTGATACGGAAATGACAGTATCCAGTCAAGTAAAGGCATCACTAAAATGGTGGGTAAACGAAAACAACCTAACCAAAGGTCTTCTCTGTTTCCTCCCCAGGTGACAGCGTTAACCACGGATGCCAGTCAACAGGGCTGGGGCGCCCACATAGGAGGCCGGTACCTACAGGGGCAATGGTCGGAGAGGATAAATCTATGTTCCTCCAATTATCGAGAACTAAGAGCAACATACGAAGCTTTAAGACAAGCAGAACATCAACTCCGCCAACAACACGTCAAAGTGTATTCGGACAATGCGACAACGGTGGCGTTTCTAAACCATCAGGGAGGGACACGCCACTCCCTGTTGCAAAGACTAGCAGAAAAGATCTTCATCTGGGCGGAACTACATCTACAGTCCCTAACTGCAGTCCATCTACAGCAGGGGTGGGGAACCTTTTCCATGTCGAGGGCCGGTCGGGCATTAATAAAATCATTCGAGGGCCACATACCGTGTGCGGCAGTTAGTAGTGTGGGTTTGCAGCACCCAGGGCAAGGCAAAGTATTGTTCCCCTAGTTCCCCTGCTATTGTAGTTAACCCCCCCCCCCCCCAGTGATGCCCCTTGTAGTCTAGTTAACCCCCAAGTCATGTCCCTGGTAGCCTAGTTAACCCCCCCAGTGATGCCTCTGGTAGGCCTAGTTAACCCCCATCAGGCATGTCCCTGGTAGCCTAGTTAACCCCCATCAGTCATGTCCCTGGTGGCCTAGTTAACCCCCATCAGGCATGTCCCTGGTGGCCTAGTTAACCCCCATCAGTCATGTCCCTGGTGGCCTAGTTAACCCCAATTAGTCATGTCCCAGGTGGCCTAGTTAACCCCCATCAGGCATGTCCCAGGTGGCCTAGTTAACCCCCATCAGTCATGTCCCTGGTGGCCTAGTTAACCCCCATCAGGCATGTCCCTGGTGGCCTAGTTAACCCCCATCAGGCATGTCCCTGGTGGCCTAGTTAACCCCCATCAGGCATGTCCCTGGTGGCCTAGTTAACCCCCATCAGGCATGTCCCTGGTGGTCTAGTTAACCCCCATCAGTCATGTCCCTGGTGGCCTAGTTAACCCCCATCAGGCATGTCCCTGGTGGCCTAGTTAACCCCCATCAGGCATATCCCTGGTGGCCTAGTTAACCCCCATCAGGCATGTCCCTGGTGGCCTAGTTATCACCCCCATCAGGCATGTCCCTGGTGGCCTAGTTAACCCCCATCAGGCATGTCCCTGGTAGTCTAGTTAACCCCCATCAGGCATGTCCCTGGTGGCCTAGTTAACCCCCATCAGGCATGTCCCTGGTGGCCTAGTTAACCCCCATCAGGCATGTCCCTGGTGGCCTAGTTAAACCCCACAGGTCCTCTGTGCTGGTCTTTCTCCTGCAGGCGGCGCGCAATGAAATGACGTCATCGCGCGCGGCCCGCAGGAGACTGAAGACACGCGCCGCTCTGCTGGGGAAGAAGCTGGCACAGACAGCATCCTCCTGTATCCGGCAGCTGTCACAGACACCGGAGGATGCTGTGTATGCCGGCTCCTTCCTCCTCCAGAGCGGCGCGCATCACAGGGGAGCTGCAGGCCGCATCGGGAGGTCTCAGGGGCCGGATGCGGCCCGCGGGCCGGAGGTTCCCCACCCCTGATCTAAAGGGCTCAAGCAATGTCGTAGTGGATTACCTCAGTTGCCAACGAATGCTACCAGGGGAATGGAGCCTCAGTCAGGCAGTATTTCTAAACCTCACAGAAAAATGGGGCACCCCAGAGATAGACCTTTTTGCGTCAAAGAGAAACAAAAAAGGTAAAAAGATTCTTTTCATTAAATCCACAGGACAATCCAGAACGCTCTAGCCCAGAACTGGGACTTTCACCTAGCTTATGCATTCCCTCCCTTCCCTCTACTGGGGAAGGCCCTTCACAAAATCCTAACAGGCCAAACGCGAGTCATCTTCATAGCCCCAGTTTGGCCGAGAAGGAGCTGGTTCTGCCTCCTAAGACGTCTGTCAGTAGAGGATCCCATCATCCTTCCTCAGACGCACGACCTTCTGACCCAAGGCCCTCTGCGTCATCAGGGATTAGAACAACTCCATCTGGCAGCGTGGCTACTGAAAAGTCCTTCTTAGCCCGCAAGGGTCTCTCCACTAAGGTCATAGACACTTTGCTGAGAAGCAAAAAAGATGTAACCTCCACTATTTATCTTAAATACTGGAAAAAAGTCTGTACTTGGTGTGGTGAGTCTCCTCCAGATCCTCTTAACCCAGACGTTCCCCAAGTACTAGAATTTTTGCAAGATGGCTTGGATAAGGGGCTAGCCCTCAGTACCCTAAAGGTACAGGTATCCGCACTGGGATGTTTTTTCGATTCCCCCATCTCTGAACACAAGTGGGTTAAGAGATTTTTTCGAGCTATTTCCCGATTGAAGCCAAAAATCACTAATCTTACTCCGCCTTGGGACCTTACTTTGGTTCTACAAGCCTTAACCCAAAATCCTTTTGAACCCATTGACAAGCTATCAATGAGATTTTTGACTCTTAAAACAGTATTTTTGACTGCGATTACCTCAGCAAGAAGAGTCTGTGAAATCCAGGTGTTGTCCGTGGAAGACCCTTACCTAACCATCTTAGACGATAAAATCATCCTTAAATTAAATCCGTCTTTTCTTCCCAAGGTGGTAACGAATTTCCACAGATCCCAGGACATTGTGCTACCACCTTTCTGTGATCCACCAAATAACGACAAAGAAGCTCATTTTCATTCTTAGAAGTCCGCAGGACGGTCATTACTTACCTAGAGGCTACAAGAGAATGGAGAAAGGATTCCAACCTACTATTACAATTCCAAGGGCCTAATAAAGGTAAGAAGGCTTCCAAAGCCTCAATAGCAAGATGGATGAAGTCTGCAATAACAGAAGCCTACAATAAGGTAATAGGTCATCAGGTAAACAGGTTCCGGAGAAACTTAGAGCCCATTCCACCAGGGCAGTCTCTGGCAGCTTCATTAGAGCAGATCTGTAGAGCGGCAACCTGGTCATCACCTCATACGTTCTACAGACATTACAAGCTGAATGTGACAGCGTCTCAGGACATGACGTTCGGACGCAAAGTGTTACAGGCTGTGGTCCCACCCTAAATGGATTATCTGGTATGTCTCCAGGTGGTGCTGTCATGAGGGACGATCTGAAAAGCTGGAATTATTACTCACCGATAATTCGTTTTTCGTGAGTCCATCATGACCGCACCCATTTATTACCCGCCCGCAATGTATATTTCTGTTGTGCTATGTTGGTAGTAATCTGTAAACCACTGAGGAGGTGGAGGGGTGGGGCCCTTTTTAACCTCTTGTGCTTCCTGTTCCTATTAGGACCTATGGGGGTCAATCTCCAGGTGGTGCTGTCATGAGGGACTCATGAAAAACGAATTATCGGTGAGTAATAATTCCAGCTTTTCATATCTCTTTAACCTTGCGTTGCACGTAATACTTGGGTCACACATTATACTGTACTCTTTTCTGATATTTATGTGCTGATCACAATTGTCACATATGGTTTCCAGGATAGGAGCCAAGTTCACACTTATTTTGTTTCCACAAGGTCAGAGGTTTATGGGCATTTAGGTTTAGCACTCTGAATCCTTTCTTCACATGGCATGGAGCAGTGGTCGTCCTCAGACATATGGATACTCGGAGCGCTTCTGCTCTTGGCATATTCACTCCTCCATGTCTTGCTTCACTTTTACCACATTTGTAACTAATTCACCTTATATGTGTTATACGTATGGAGGTTCCATATCATAGTACCATGGACCACATCCTATAGTGTTGATGTGATATAACAGCTGCACAGCGCACTCAATCCTATCATATGTAGCATTGTGGTGATATGCCACATGGGATATTCTAGCAATATACTGCACTCGACTACATCAGATGTGACATCATTACATTATGCGGCATTGATAGGCACTATATGTGATATTGCAGTATTTTGCCTATGCTATATGTGATATTGCAGTATTTTAGCTATGCTATGTGTGATATTGCAGTATTTTAGCTATGCTATATGTGATATTGCAGTATTTTAGCTATGCTATGTGTGATATTGCAGTATTTTAGCTATGCTATATGTGATATTGCAGTATTTTAGCTATGCTATGTGTGATATTGCAGTATTTTAGCTATGCTATGTGTGATATTGCAGTATTTTAGCTATGCTATGTGTGATATTGCATTATTTTGGCTATGCTATATGTGATATTGCAGTATTTTGGCTATGCTATGTGTGATATTGCAGTATTTTAGCTATGCTATGTGTGATATTGCAGTATTTTGGCTATGCTATGTGTGATATTGCCTTATTTTGGCTATGCTATGTGTGATATTGCCTTATTTTGGCTATGCCTTATGTGATATTGCATTATTTTGGCTATGCTATATGTGATATTGCAGTATTTTGGCTATGCTATATATGATATTGCAGTATTTTGGCTACGCTATTGTCACAGCATGCCCCACTACAGGTGTTGGAGCCTCTACATGCTTCCCATAGCATTTGGCCCAGCTCCCTGTTGTTCCTGACCTCAGTCCTTGTTCCTGTCCGCAGTCCTTGTCCCTAGTCCCTGCCCGCTGCCTTCCTATTGTTCCTGAGTACTGTCCGCCACCTGCGATCACGCCTACAGTCCTCTGCAGTCCTCTGCCATCTCCTGCCTACTGCTCCTGCCACGCCTCGCCTGCCGTCACTAGCAACCAAGCCAGGGGTAGCGACCTGGGGGTCGCCTGCAGCAGCAAGTCCATCCCACCTTGCGGCGGGCTCTGGTGAAAACCAGCGGCCCCTTAGACTCCGCTCCCTGGTGAGGTTAGTGCCATTGCTAGTGACGGTTCAGTGGATCCACGACTCCAGGCGTTACAGTAGGCTCCAACCATGGATCCCGGCGAGGTGCCTGATATCCGTGACATAGCCCGAGTGGTCGCCCAACAGGCGCAACAGATCCAGCAATAGTCGCAGCAGATTCAGCAACTCACTGCCGCCTTACAGCAGCGTACTACAGCCCAGCGCTCACCACCTCCTGCTGCTTCTTCGACACTTCGACTGGCTCTCCCAAGCAAATACGCTGGTGACTCCAAGTTGTGCAGGGGATTCCTGACTCAGTGCACCATGCATATTGAACTCTTAAGTAGTCAGTTTTCCACCGAGCGCTCTAAAGTGGCTTTCATCATCAGCCTATTGGAGGGTAGAGCTCTGGCTTGGGCCACGCCGCTGTGGGACCGAGATGACCTTGCTGCTGCCAATCTCCGAACCTTCCTGGCCGAGTTTCGCTCCGTCTTTGAGGAACCTGCCCGTGCGTCTTCTGCTGAGACAGCTCTACTCAATCAGAAGGGAGTTCCTCCGTTGGCGACTACGCCATCCAGTTCCGCACCCTGGCAGCGGAATTAGACTGGAATAAGGCTGCTCTAATAGCCACCTTCAAGAAGGGCCTGTCCAGTCGGGTGAGAGACGTGCTTTCCGCCCGAGACCTACCTACCTACTTTCCTGAACGAACTCATCCTACTGGCCACCAGGGTCGATACTCGTTTTTCTGAGAGAGAGGAGGAGGTCTGGCATGAACGGCGACTAGGCCTGTCCCGTCGCCATCACCAGCTGGCGCCGGTCTTCCAGAATCCTGAAGTTCCGGTGTCCCAGCCGACTCCTGAGATTCCTATGCAGGTGGAACGGGCTCACCTGACGCCTGATGAAAGAATTCGTCATCTGGAGCTGAATCTCTGCCTCTACTGCGGTGGTCCAGATCACTTTCGGCTGAGATGTCCCCAACGTCCTCAAGCGTCCGGGAAACGCCAGCACCTAGGTCCGGTGGGAGAGGCGTCCCTAAGTGTGAATGCCACCTCTCCAAGATTGTCTATGCCAGTCTCCATCCAGACACCCTCAGGACAAACTCACCAGACTACTGCCTTTCTCGATTCTGGGTCAGCAGGCAGTTTTATTGCAGCTACATTGGTCCAGAGATGGCGGCTACCCGTGACACCACTAGCCAGACCCCTGACTATCTCCTCGGTCACGGGTGAGATTCTTACCGACCATGTGCACTACCAGACCGCACCTCTAGTCCTCCAGGTGGGCACTTCACATTAGGAGAAGATCTCCTTCTACGTCCTGCCCCATTCTTCTTCCACCATCCTCCTGGGACTCCCTTGGCTGCAATTACATGCCCCTAAACTGGACTTGAGAACCGGGGAGATTCTCAGTTGGGGTCAGGACTGTTCCAACCAGTGTCTGAGGTCACCTCAGTCCAAGTACTCTTTGTCGTCACCCGACCCCGCCAAGCCTCTATCCGGCCTACCAGCGGAATACCAAGACTTGCCTGATGCCTTCTCTGCCAAGGAGGCGGACTCTCTACCACCTCATCGGGCGTACGATTGTCCCATAGACCTCCTTCCTGGAACTTCTCCTCCACAAGGTCAGTTGTACCCTCTCTCCGTACCCGATACTGAGGCCATGTCCTCCTACATCCGGGAGAACATACAGAAGGGTTTCATCCGCAAATCCACATCCCCTCCCCACATTATACCTCCCGATCGCCTAGTGCCAGTCGCCACCTCTACTCTTCAGAGAGTGCCCCCCGGAAAGACCTATGTGCGCCCTGCACTTCGAAGACGAATTTTGAAGTGGGGTCATTCCTCTTTTGTGGCCGGACATCCGGGAGCTCAAAAGACCGGGCAATTGATCTCTCGCCACTACTGGTGGCCCAATCTCCTCCAGGATGCCAAGGACTTTGTGGCTTCCTGTGCCGTTTGTGCCAAAAACAAGTCATCCCGTCAAAGACCTGCCGGTCTACTTCAGCCATTGCCGGTTCCAGACCGTCCCTGGCGCCACATAGGGATGGACTTCATCACTGATTTGCCTCCATCTGCAGGCAAGAAAGAGGGGGAGGCCAAAGGGGGGGGGAGGGGTACTGTCACGGCCGCGTCCCGTGTTCCGGGCCGCCGCCGCGACCTCTCCATGCAGCCGCCGGGGTCTATGTGCAGGGACCCGGCGTTGCTACTAGTTCGGCCCCGGGGGGCGCCTTATCTCGCCCCGCTCCTGTCACCTGCTGTGCCGGCCGGCGCGCGCGTCCCCGCCTTCTAGGGCGCGCGTGCGCCGGCTGTCTCAGCTTTAAAGGGCCAGTCTGCCCCTAATTGGTAGTTGCACCAATCACTCCCTATATAATCCCAGCATGCCCCACCTCAGGTGTTGGAGCCTCTACATGCTTCCCATAGCGTTAGGCCCAGCTCCCTGTTGTTCCTGACCTCAGTCCTTGTCCGCTGTCCTTGTCCCTGCCCGCTGCCTTCCTATTGTTCCTGAGTCCTGTCCGCCACCTGCGGTTACGCCTACAGACCTCTGCCAGCACCATCTCCTGCCTACTGCTCCTGCCACGCCTCGCCTGCCGTCACTAGCAACCAAGCCAGGGGTAGCGACCTGGGGGTCGCCTGCCGCAGCAAGTCCATCCCGCCTTGCGGCGGGCTCTGGTGAAAACCAGCGGCCCCTTAGACTCCGCTCCCTGGTGAGGTTAGTGCCATCGCTGGTGACGGTTCAGTGGATCCACGACTCCAGGTGTTACAGCTATATGTGATATTGCAGTATTTTGGCTATGCTATATGTGACCCAGTAATCCGCCATATCTAATTATGTTATGTGTGACATAGTGACCCAGTAGTTTGCCGCATCTAATCATGCTGTGTGTCGATATAGTTACCCAGTAATTCGTCACATCTAATTATGTTGTGTGTGTGATATAGCGAATCAGTAATCCGCCGCATCTAATTATGCCAAGGGACTATACATTGAATTACGATCGGTACTATAGCAACATAACAATATGACGTAGCTAATCCTTCTGGACGGGGGATGATCCGTAATCTTGTCTCCGCCCTATATATGTTTCTATTGAATATGAATGGCATCACAATCTTACTTGTTTCTTATTTAGATATACTTTACTATTACGGCGCTGCGCATAAACCAGATTGTTTATTATTATCGACGATGAGACTTTATATACAGATATTCATCATTGCTATTGCGCATGCGTTAGATTATTTATATATATACTGCCGACGCCAGTCAGTAACTGTCCACCTATTCACACTTTGAATATACTATTTGTACTATCTGCACTATGTGAATGATACTGATGGCCATTTCATGTTGGCCTGTATAAGTATATCACCTCTAGCGCCATTGATGGCCATCACGTATCTTGGTCTGTATGGAGAGGTTTGCTTCACACACATATGGACAGTTATCAGTTTACAGCTCGCATAGTTAGATCCAGGGTCCCTATATAGTGTCACACTGATGGTGCTGTGTATGTATATATGTATGTGTATATGTATATATAGTGATTGCCATACTCTGGTATCTTGGTCTGTATGGAGAGGTTTCCTTCACACACATATGGACAGTTATCAGTTTACAGCTCGCATAGTTAGGTGTATGATCCAGGGTCCCTGTATAGTGTCACACTGTTGGCGCCAGCCTCTGTGTGTGTGTGTGCATGTATGCGTGTGTATATGTATGTATGTGTGTATATGTATAAATTGCCATATTCTTGTAGTCTGGTTACTTTTACCTCTAGTGACAATGTCTTCCAAAGCTGCTGCACATTCATGACTACTCCAAGATGGCGCCGGCTTCTCAGTCGCTTTTATACTCATATATGCGGCTGCCATATTCTTGAAGCCCATACACTTCTGCCTCTAGTGGCAGCTTCTTGATGCTACTGCACATGTGCAGCTCTTCCAATATGGCGCCGGACATGTTTGAGATGTATGATTTTTCATCTAATCTGTAATTGCTCTCAGATGTATAGGTATATATACTATGCCCCTCACCTTACTGCCCACAACCCTGAGGGAGCCCCTAGACGACAGTACGTGTGGGGTGATTCCTTATCCCATCTGACTCTCATTCTCTTGGACTGCATATGGTGATCTTTTCAATTTTTTTTCCTATTCTCCATTTTTTTGTGGTTATATTTTGATTTACCGAGTCTCTGTGTAGGTAGAGATGTTGGATTCCTGTTATTGTACATACGGTCCATGGTCAGAGTGGTAGATTAGTCCCGTCTGGATCGCCAGCAGGACTTATGGGGACATGGTAGTGTTTTTAATGTAGAGCAGTATTTGGGGTGCTGTCTCCCTCATAGCATATGCTATTTTTCTTTTGAGTGGATGGAGACCGAACAGCCGACACACCTGGAATGGTTTTTTCATATTCAGAAACAGGCTGATGATTCAGACAGAGGGCAGGCATGATGTCACAGGGGGCGGGGCTGGATCCCCCAATCCTCTGAGTGATTCACCATCTCTGATCAGCCAGAAGCAGGTGCAGCACTAATTTCTCTGATTGTGCAGTGACATTAGGGCTATGTTCACACATGTTGGAGTGTCATTGCAGTACTGCAGCATCTGCACAAAAATGATGCAGTAACACAAGTAAATTATGCTAAACGGGAGAGAAGATCAGAGCCTTTTTGTGGAGCTCAACTTCAAAGATAAAAGATGCTTGATCATAATATGTGCATGAAAATGAAGAGAAAAAACAATTCAAAAGCTTCTTTACTTTATTCCAATATCAGCGTTACAGGTAGAGAATACAGTGCTGTGTGGTGTTACAGGTAGAGAATACAGTGTGCTGTGTGGTGTTACAGGTAGAGAATACAGTGTGGTGTTACAGGTAGAGAATACAGCGCTGTGTGGTGTTACAGGTAGAGGATACAGAGTGCTGTGTGGTGTTACAGGTAGAGAATACAGTGCTGTGTGGTGTTACAGGTAGAGAATACAGCGTGCTGTGTGGTGTTACAGGTAGAGAATACAGTGCTGTGTGGTGTTACAGGTAGAGAATACAGCGTGCTGTGTGGTGTTACAGGTAGAGAATACAGTGCTGAGTGGTGTTACAGGTAGAGAATACAGTGCTGTGTGGTGTTACAGGTAGAGAATACAGCGTGCTGTGTGGTGTTACAGGTAGAGAATACAGCGCGCTGTGTGGTGTTACAGGTAGGGAATACAGTGCTGTGTGGTGTTACAGGTAGGGAATACAGTGCTGTGTGGTGTTACAGGTAGAGAATACAGCGCTGTGTGGTGTTACAGGTAGAGAATACAGCGCTGTGTGGTGTTACAGGTAGAGAATACAGTGCTGTGTGGTGTTACAGGTAGAGAATACAGCGCTGTGTGGTGTTACAGGTAGAGAATACAGCGCTGTGTGGTGTTACAGGTAGAGAATACAGCGCTGTGTGGTGTTACAGGTAGAGAATACAGCGTGCTGTGTGGTGTTACAGGTAGAGAATACAGCGTGCTGTGTGGTGTTACAGGTAGAGAATACAGTGCTGTGTGGTGTTACAGGTAGAGAATACAGTGCTGTGTGGTGTTACAGGTAGAGAATACAGCGTGCTGTGTGGTGTTACAGGTAGAGAATACAGTGCTGTGTGGTGTTACAGGTAGAGAATACAGTGCTGTGTGGTGTTACAGGTAGAGAATACAGCGTGCTGTGTGGTGTTACAGGTAGAGAATACAGCGTGCTGTGTGGTGTTACAGGTATAGAATACAGTGCTGTGTGGTGTTACAGGTAGAGAATACAGCGTGCTGTGTGGTGTTACAGGTAGAGAATACAGTGCTGTGTGGTGTTACAGGTAGAGAATACAGTGTGCTGTGTGGTACAGGTAGAGAATACAGCGCTGTGTGGTGTTACAGGTAGAGAATACAGTGTGCTGTGTGGTGTTACAGGTAGAGAATACAGTGTGCTGTGTGGTGTTACAGGTAGAGAATACAGCGTGCTGTGTGGTGTTACAGGTAGAGAATACAGCGTGCTGTGTGGTGTTACAGGTAGAGAATACAGCGTGCTGTGTGGTGTTACAGGTAGAGAATACAGTGCTGTGTGGTGTTACAGGTAGAGAATACAGTGCTGTGTGGTGTTACAGGTAGAGAATACAGTGCTGTGTGGTGTTACAGGTAGAGAATACAGCGTGCTGTGTGGTGTTACAGGTAGAGAATACAGCGTGCTGTGTGGTGTTACAGGTAGAGAATACAGTGCTGTGTGGTGTTACAGGTAGAGAATACAGCGTGCTGTGTGGTGTTACAGGTAGAGAATACAGCGTGCTGTGTGGTGTTACAGGTAGAGAATACAGTGCTGTGTGGTGTTACAGGTAGAGAATACAGTGCTGTGCGGTGTTACAGGTAGAGACTATAGCGTGCTGTGTGGTGTTACAGGTAGAGAATACAGCGTGCTGTGTGGTGTTACAGGTAGAGAATACAGCGTGCTGTGTGGTGTTACAGGTAGAGAATACAGTGTGCTGTGTGGTACAGGTAGAGAATACAGGGTGCTGTGTGGTGTTACAGGTAGAGAATACAGCGTGCTGTGTGGTGTTACAGGTAGAGAATACAGCGTGCTGTGTGGTGTTACAGGTAGAGAATACAGTGCTGTGTGGTGTTACAGGTACAGAATACAGCGCGCTGTGTGGTGTTACAGGTAGAGAATACAGTGTGCTGTGTGGTGTTACAGGTAGAGAATACAGCGTGCTGTGTGGTGTTACAGGTAGAGAATACAGTGCTGTGTGGTGTTACAGGTAGAGAATACAGCGTGCGGTGTGGTGTTACAGGTAGAGAATACAGTGCTGTGTGGTGTTACAGGTAGAGAATACAGCGTGCTGTGTGGTGTTACAGGTAGAGAATACAGCGTGCTGTGTGGTGTTACAGGTAGAGAATACAGCGCTGTGTGGTGTTACAGGTAGAGAATACAGCGTGCTGTGTGGTGTTACAGGTAGAGAATACAGTGTGCTGTGTGGTGGTACAGGTAGGGAATACAGCGTGCTGTGTGGTGTTACAGGTAGAGAATACAGCGTGCTGTGTGGTGTTACAGGTAGAGAATACAGCGTGCTGTGTGGTGTTACAGGTAGAGAATACAGTGCTGTGTGGTGTTACAGGTAGAGAATACAGTGCTGTGTGGTGTTACAGGTAGAGAATACAGCGTGCTGTGTGGTGTTACAGGTAGAGAATACAGCGTGCTGTGTGGTGTTACAGGTAGAGAATACAGTGTGGTGTGGTGTTACAGGTAGAGAATACAGCGTGCTGTGTGGTGTTACAGGTAGAGAATACAGCGTGCTGTGTGGTGTTACAGGTAGAGAATACAGTGCTGTGTGGTGTTACAGGTAGAGAATACAGTGTGCTGTGTGGTGTTACAGGTAGAGAATACAGCGTGCTGTGTGGTGTTACAGGTAGAGAATACAGCGTGCTGTGTGGTGTTACAGGTAGAGAATACAGCGTGCTGTGTGGTGTTACAGGTAGAGAATACAGTGTGCTGTGTGGTGTTACAGGTAGAGAATACAGTGCTGTGTGGTGTTACAGGTAGAGAATACAGTGTGCTGTGTGGTGTTACAGGTAGAGAATACAGTGCTGTGTGGTGTTACAGGTAGAGAATACAGTGCTGTGTGGTGTTACAGGTAGAGAATACAGCGTGCTGTGTGGTGTTACAGGTAGAGAATACAGTGTGCTCTGTGGTGTTACAGGTAGAGAATACAGTGCTGTGTGGTGTTACAGGTAGAGAATACAGTGTGCTGTGTGGTGTTACAGGTAGAGAATACAGCGCTGTGTGGTGTTACACAGCACTGAGACACAGAGACCACGTGACTGAGGCAGAACTCTGCACCTTCTCCATGATGTCCCCTATACACACACAGTGCAGCTCTGGAGTGGTGATTGCAGCTCCAATTAGTTTTGGGTGTGGTCCTGCTGTGCGAGTCTGCTGCTCCTGAGCTCCAAGCAAGCAAGATCTGCCCCTGGGCCTGCTCTCTCCTCCCCAGGGATGAGCGAGGGAGGCGAGGTCCAGGCTTCTGTTTCCCGTGGTAGGCCGCCGGGGAGCAGGAGAAGCCAGCAAGCGGCCTGTACACCTGAAGATTCGGGGATGAGTCGTTCCACCAGGAGTCGCAGTAATTCCATTCCTACTCTCCCCACTGAGGCTGTGGACAACCGAAGAAGCCGAAAGGTTTCCAGAAAGGAGGAATCCACCTCAGGAAAGCAGAGTGCCACCAGCAGAAAGCCAGGTACTTCTGGGAGAAAGCTGAGTGCTCACGGGGGTGAAGCCGACCTCGGTGAGGAAGGCTGGGGAGTGCGGAGGGCCCGGGAGTCTCTCTCCACCTATGGCTCCCGGGTCATGAGCCACCTCCGTGAGTATGAAGAAGCCAGCAAGTCTTTGAGGAGGCTCCGGGAGGAACTGCGCTACGCCCGTGCCAGGGCCAACCAGGCTACAAAGAGGAAGAAGTCTGAGATCCTGGCGGAAGTAAAGAGACTTGAAATGGAAATAAAAGATTTGGAGGAGAGGAAAGCGGAGATACGGGAGATGAGTGGTGGATTTAAAGAAAAACTTATAAATGATGACCGTTTCCGGGAGATGGCTGATAACAGAGAAAGAAGGTTGATGGGGCTGCAACCTGAAAGCCAGGTGGATGAGGATGATGATGACGACGACAACAACAACAATGAGATGGATGAAGACCAACAGCCAGACCCACCTGGCAGCCTGCAGCAACACCAGCAGGCTCTGTACAGTGGGCTCCCTGCACAGCAGCCGGTGGTGACACCTGCCGACTCAGGGGAGGACAGTGACAGCAGCGGCCAGGGAGGGGCGCTCATGGCCCAGATCAGGATGATCGAGTCCCCAGTGTGCCCTCAGAACTTTGTGTTTGGAGATGAACTCCCAGAGGAGGCACCTGGGGGCAAGAAGGGAAAGACCAAGGCAAAGCAGCAAGAAGTGGTGAGTTACATCTACACCCCCCTCCCTGAGACCCCTGAGCCGGCCGCAGGGTCCGTTCATTGTGCGAGCCCCGTTACCCAGCCCAGCCCGTGTTCTGTAGTGGACTCGGTGCAAAGGTGCGGGGAGAATACAGATACTAAAAGGGCGCTGAGCTCCAGCCTTGTTTGTAGTAACAGGGATGGAGCAGAGAAGGCATCGGCCAAACGGCCGGACAGTGAGGGTGGCCCAGCGGTGGGCAAGAAGGCAGACTCCGGTGCTGTAGTTCACTCCCCTGTGGGAGGGGGGGGTGACCCAGTGCCGGAGGTAGTTGCGGTGGCTCCAGACGCTCCCAATAAGACAGGCCAAATAAAAGCTGCAAAAAGGGAAATTTTGTTTTGTATTGGCGCCGCTGATCCCACTGATCAGCGGCACTTGGACAATGCTAAAGACACTGCTGATGAGGCGGAGGGCACTAAAAAGAACAGAGTTGGGATGGCCTCTAGACCGGGCAAGCAGGCTGTCCGGTCCCTTAAAGGGCCAGCGGAGGCTGTCCCAGCTCTAGTGCCCCCGGGATGCTGAGGCAAAAAGGATAGCAAAAACAAAAGAATCATTATCATCCTGTGCTGCATCTGCTGCTGGTCCAGCCAGTGTGATTGAGGGAGGGGATGGGGGTGCGGGGTGTACGAATGATGAAGTGATGGAGTGTGGGGTGACCAGGGATAGTGTTATTGGGGGTGGTAGTGATGGTGTTATGGGGGGTGGTGATGTTGTTATTGGGGGTGGGAATGATGTGATCGGGGAAAATGTTATTGCAGGTGGTGGTAATGTTACTGGGGACAATGTCATTGAAGGTGGTGATGCTGTTATTGGGGGTGGTGGTGATGTTATGGGGGGGATTGGGGAAGTTACTAGAGACAATGTTATTGGGGGAGGTGGTGATGGTGGTGTAGGGGCAGGGACTGGTCCGGTTGCACCCCCAGCAGTGACGGCCCCTAGAAGTTATGCGGGGGCCGCTGCTGGGGGGTGGTAGAATGCCCTCCTCTTCTCCAGGCTCTGGGGACGGCATGTTGCGACGGCGTTTCCTGGAGGCTCTTAAGAAGGGGGGAAAGATCGATCAATGTAGAGGGAAGAGAGGTTGATCTATCCTACTGGATAGACAGGCATGGCCTTGCTGCCTTCCGAGAACAAAGAAGAGGGGAAACCACTTCCCTTCCAACAGCCGGGCAGGGTGGTTTCCGTAGGAATGTGGTTCGTTTTCGGTGGCGGGGCAGTGATACATGTCCTTCAAGGACCAAGGTGGTTGAGCTCCTGCTGAAGATGAGCTTCAAGGCAACTGACATCTATGCTTTGATACATCCTCATGGTACACCCGAGTTCGATGTCAGTTTTGTTCGGCCAGAGGGGCTTGAGCTTTTCTGGTCGAACTATGAATTGATAAAGAACGAGCCCGGCTGGCGGGACTTTGCCGTGCAGGCATTGTCTCGCCAAAATGAAGTCAAGAGAGTGACCGTCTTGACCCGTTATGAGTCACTCTCTTGTGTGGATATCATGACATGGTTAGGGCGGTACGGTGAGGTCATTGGTATTCCACAAAAAAATAGGGATGAGTTTGGCATCTGGTCAGGGGCCTGGACTTTTGTGGTAAAACTCAGACGTTCAGGAAATACGGTTACCCATATTCCATGTTCTGCCTTCCTCGGGAGAGATCGTATCCAGATCTTCTACCAGGGTCAGCCGAAGCTCTGTCACAGGTGCGGCGACCCCACACACTTCAGTGCCAACTGTACGGTACAGAAGTGTTCCTTGTGTGGGGGTGTAGGCCATCATGCTGCATCTTGTGCGGAGATTAGGTGTCACCTGTGTGGTGACTTAGGTCACCCTTTTAGTCGTTGTCCTCGTTCCTTTGCCAATGCGGTCTTGGCCCCGGTGGGTGAAGGCCATGAGCTGGAATCTGCTGGGGAGGGGACTAGCAGAGGTGGAGGAGCTGAGGGGCCAGTGAGGAATAGCAAGAAGACGACACCAGCCAGACTGAGGCGTCTTGATAAGCGCCAAAAAGAGAGGGCCATGGGGGAATCCCAAGTTACTGGGAGAACCTCTGGTCCTGTCCCAGAGGCCAATCATGCTGCTGAGGCCCTGAGGGATGATGAACTGAATGAGGAGGTCAGGAGGTTGCGTAGAGAGGAAGGTGCTGTCACCCCTGAGTCGTCCCATTGTGAGAGCGCGAATGAGGATGACGGGGAGGGATGGCAGGAGAAGAAACGTAAGCGGGGTACAAGTAGAAAAAAGGGAGATTTAAGATCTTCTCCTACCCTGGTCCAGGTGCCAAAGGAAGGTGAGACTTTCTCTCCTCTGATCGGTCTTTCCAATCAGTTCCAAGCCCTCGACAACATCTCTTCCTCTCCAGAAGAGGAAGCTGAGGGTGAGGTTTTGAAGGTGGCGGCAAAGCCTCCAGGGGGGCCGAGCCTTTTTCTCCTAGGGAGGTTGTGTCCTCAGGGGAGGGGACTGGCCCAGAGTCTGGGGACGAGGACGGTAATATTGACAGGGTTATTGAGTTAGAAATGGGGAGGTGCCTGATTCTAGATGTCCTCATGAAGGGACAGGAACTTCGCCTTATTAACATCTATGGTCCACAGTCCAAGTGGGATCGGAAGTGTCCTCTTTATGAGGATCAAGCCCTATCTTTTTACAAGTCGGCAGGTGGTCTTTGGAGGGGACTTCAATGTCATTCAATGACAGGATAGGGGAGGTTCCAGAGACAAGCTGACTTATGATGGCGTCGCCCTGAATAGTATAGCTAGTGAGGCTCGCCTGGTGGATGTTCACATCCGGCATACACCAGGCCACGCGGGATTCACCTATCATAGGGGTAGTTGTAGGTCCAGGATAGACAGGTTTTATTTAAAGGAGGAAGCCGTCTCTTCAGCAGTGTCCGTTGTTGAGGGTGGAGTTCTCCGACCACTGTTTAATTTTGTTTTCTCTGAATGTTACAGAGACCCCCCGGATGGGTAGAGGCTACTGGAAGCTCAATTCGTCTCTTTTCCCTGAAAAGGTCCAGATCGGGGATCCTGGAGGTCGTCAGATCCTTTTACTCGCACCTCTTGGGGAGGAAGGATCTAGATCGGGATAAGGCCTCAGCTTTCTTGACTGAAACCGTCCCTGAACCAGGGGTAGACCCCTCTCTTGACGTTTTGACAGAGATGATCCAAGAAGAGGAAGTCAGGGTGGCTATTGATGGTCTTGCCCTCAAGAAGTCACCCGGTCCAGATGGCTTAACATCTGAGTTCTATAAGACCTTTAAGGACACTTTGGTACCCCTCTTGACTGAGGTATTAAATGAGTGTCTCTCCTCGGGCACTCTGCCGAGGTCAATAAGGAGGTCAGACCCGTCCCGCATTGAGAATTGGCGTCCCATAGCGCTTCTCAATGCGGACAGAAAGATTCTGGCAAAAGTGCTGTTTAATCGGCTGGTGAAGTTTGCACCTCAGCTCCTTTCGGGGGCCCAGCATTGCTCTGTTCCAGACCGCAGTACCTTTAGTGCTGTGCTCGGTGTCCGGGAGGCTGTGGAGAAGGGTAGGGCAGGTCACTGGAAGGGGTACTTGCTGTCCTTGGATCAGGCAAAAGCGTTTGATCGGGTTGACCACGAGTACCTCTGGTCTGTTCTTCTGAGATATGGCCTGCCGGGGGGGGGGGGGGGGGGGGGTTGTTGATTGGCTTAAGACCTTGGATACAGGGGCAGAGAGTTTCCCGCTTGTGAATGGTTGGATTGGCCGCTCTTTTGAGGTTGCATCTGGTGTCCGTCAGGGTTGCCCTTTGAGCCCACTGTTGTACGTGTTTGCAGTTGATCCTTTCCTTAGGAGGATTGATTGTGGACCGTTGGCAGGGGTGAGAATGGACCCTGCGGTGCCGGATTCCACTCTGAGGGTGGTAGCATACGCCGATGATGTGACCATATTCGTCTCCTCGCAAGAGGAGGTGCAGTGTGTGATGTCAGAGGTGGAGCGCTACTCAGAGGCATCTGGGTCCAAGATCAACCAGGATAAGTATAAGAGTCTCTGGCTGGGAGGTGGAGATCCTGGATTTGATCTCCCGGACAACCCTTCCAGAGCCCCAGGAGTCTGCAAAAGTCCTCGGCATCGAATTCGGCCAAGGGGATTACCCCAAACTAAACTGGGACAGCAGGCTTAAGATCGCCGCTCAGAAGGTGGATCAGTGGAAGGGTTGGTCTTTGACCCTCAGGGAAAGGGTTAACCTGATCAAAACTTTCCTGCTCCCTTTGCTGATATATCTGGGCAGTGTTTGCATTTTGCCAGAACCGCTCTGGACTCGGGTCTACAGTGTGTTCTTCCAACTGTTATGGGGGAATAGACTGAACCTAGTCAAGAGGGAGGTTACTTACCGTACGAGGAGACAAGGGGGGTTGTGTATGGTGATTACTTACCGTACGAGGAGACAAGGGGGGTTGTGTATGGTCAACCCCGTGGTGTTCCCGGTGAATACCTTTCTTAAGACCAACATTGCAAACCTCTGAAAGAGAGGGCTCCTCCGTGGGTATTCTCCTGTAGGTTTCGGCCTTTCTTCCAGGAATGGGAGACAGGAGGGCAAGTGAAGGATCTCCGCACACCACACGGGCATCTTCCGGCTTATGCTACCCTGGTTCTGAAGGTCATTCGTCGTGGGGTTTGGGGATGTGGGAGATTAGGACTCTGTCGAGGAAATTCCTTGACAATAGGGTCCTGTCGTCCCATTTCCAGAAGCCGCTGGCGCTCAGGATTGCCCAAGCCGGGATCTGGAGGTTGGTTTGGGCCTATTGAATTCCATCAGAATCCCCTTGAAGTTTTGGGACTTGGCTTGGCGCTGCTTCCATGGGAAACTGTATGTGAGGGACAATCTGAAGTGCAGGAGCTCTGAGATCGGGGATGTCCCCGGGAGGAGTGTGCAGGAGCTGTGAGGATGGGGGATGTCCCCGGGAGGAGTGTGCGGGAGCTGTGAGGATGGGGGATGTCCCCGGGAGGAGTGTGCAGGAGCTGTGAGGATGGGGGACGTCTCCGGGAGGAGTGTGCGGGAGCTGTGAGGATGGGGGATGTCCCCGGGAGGAGTGTGCGGGAGCTGTGAGGATGGGGGACGTCCCCGGGAGGAGTGTGCGGGAGCTGTGAGTATGGGGGACGTCCCCGGGAGGAGTGTGCGGGAGCTGTGAGGATGGGGGATGTCCCCGGGAGGAGTGTGCAGGAGCTGTGAGGATGGGGGACGTCTCCGGGAGGAGTGTGCGGGAGCTGTGAGGATCGGGGATGTCCCCGGGAGTAGTGTGGAGGCATGCTGGAAAGCATGGGGCATTTTCTGCTTCATTGTCCCTTTAATACAGAGGTTTACAACAGGGTGGGCGCTTCCATCGGATGGCCCAGGTTGGCCCGTCTCTCCTATGCGGAATGGGCCTATGGAGCATTCAGAAACCTTGGTGGCTGGGACCGGAGCACTTTATTCCTAGTCAGCATAGTGGTCAGGTACCACACGTGGAGTGCACGGTGTTAAGTATCGACGCAGTGTAAAATCCTCCCTGTGGATGAGGTGGTTAGGGGAGCGGCGCCCCCTGTGGATGAGGTGGTTAGGGACACAGCGCCTCCTGTGGATGAGGTGGTTAGGGGCACAGCGCCCCCTGTGGATGAGGTGGTTAGGGGAGCAGCGCCCCCTGTGGATGAGGTGGTTAGGGGCACACTCGGTGGCCTGGTGAAGGTGCGCTCTCTGGAGTACGAGAGGCTGGGGGCTGGTAGGGCCTCTTGTCTTTGGAGGGGCTCTGCCTTTAAGGTTCCTTAGCCTGCGTCTCCTCTCCTGGTGGTGGGCTGATGCTGGCACATTAGTCTTTTGGTTTGTGCTGTAGCTGTATAGGAATATAGGGGCTTGTAGGTACTGAACTTTGGCTTTCGGGCTGTGTGTGGGGCTGAGAAGCCCCACTATGGTTTGCTGTGTATGTTTCTGTATATTATTAGTGTGTATATTGTTAATGTGTTTATTTGTGTATATAGTTTGCATAGTTTGTGTTGGGTCTCCACCTAGGGTTGGGGTTTAGTTGGGGGAGGGGGGTGCACTATATGGGGGAGGGGTGCACTATATGGGGGAGGGGGTGCACTATATGGGGGAGGGCGGTGCACTATATTGGGGGAGGGGTGTACTATATGGGGGAGAGGGTGCACTATAATGGGGGAGGGGGTGCACTATAAATGGGGGAGGGGGTGCACTATATGGGGGAGGGGGGGTGCAACTATAATGGGGGGAGGGGCGCACTAATAATGGGGGAGGGGGTGCACTATATGGGGGAGGGGTGCACTATATGGGGGAGGGGTGCACTATATGGGGGAGGGGTGCACTATATGGGGAGGGGGTGCACTATATGGGGGGTGCACTATATGGGGGGTGCACTATATGGGGGAGAGGGTGCACTATATGGGGGAGAGGGTGCACTATATGGGGGAGAGGGTGCACTATATGGGGGAGGGGGTGCACTATATGGGGGGGTGCTATATGGGGGAGGGGGTGCACTATATGGGGGGTGCTATATGGGGAGGGGGTGCGCTATATGGGGAGGGGGGTGCACTATATGGGGGGAGGGGGGGTGCACTATATGGGGAGGGGGGGTGCAGTATATGGGGGAGGGGGGTGCACTATATGGGGGAGGGGGGTGCACTATATAGGGGAGGGGTGCACTAAATGGGGGGTGCAGTACAGCATAATGGTGGGTGCAGTATATGGGGGGAGGGGCTGCAGTACAGAATAATGATGGGTGCAGTATATGGGAAAGGGGGTGCATTCACCATTGTGCCTCCTTGCACCCCCTCCCCCATATACTGCACCCCCCTCCCCCATATACTGCACCCCCCTCCCCCATATACTGCACCCCCCTCCCCCATATACTGCACCCCCTCCCCCATATACCGCACCCCCTCCCCCATA